>NC_092341.1:20742500-21035000 GCF_046630445.1 Rutidosis leptorrhynchoides | reverse complement strand
CGAAATTGCACTAAGTGTTGAATTGGGTTGGTTTGTAAATCCATCCTAATTGTATTGTTGTAATTGTGATAATGGAATAGGTATTTTCCATTGGCGAGTTGCGGATTACTTGGAAGCTTTCTTCAAGACTTCAAGGTGAGTGATATTATCCTATGTACATATGTATGTGTAGGATGGGTGCGGGTCGGGTGAAGTGATTCTCGGCTATAGAGCTCACTTCACATGTAGGTGGACTTGATGGACTTTTGTATAAGTCCAATTGGCACGGTTGTGCGTTTTGGTTGACCATCTTTGGCGAAGTACACGTTCGTGTGTACATTATCACACGTGATTGTGATTTGGATGTTGTGGCCCCGATGTGGTGGATTATATAATCCCGTGACCGTGGGTTTGAGTTGGAGAAGTGAATCGCGTGTGGTTTCGGATTCACGATGACGCGTGTGGTTTCGGTCATCTTATCAAATGAATCTCGTGTAGTTCGGATTCATGGTGACTCGTGTAGTTCGGTCATCTTATTGAGGTAGTAATCTCGTGTGGTTTCGGATTACTAAGGCTCGTGTGGTTCGGCCAACCTCGATGTTGTGAAGATAGTAATCTCGTGTGGTTTCGGATTACTAAGGCTCGTGTAGTTCGGCCAATCTTCATTGTGGTATTTGGTTCTCGGTATTGGGTTAAGGTGTTAACCTTGTTCATTTATATTGTTATATATTAATGTATTGTTGTGTTGTAGCTAACCCTCCGGGTGTAGCTATTTGGAGATGTTCACTTTGTCGTTGGTGGACTCATATTTGTTGTTGTACCTTTAGCTTGATGCTTAGAGATTGTACGGTATGCTTAGTGTAGTTGCTTTATATTTGGATGCTACGGTATGCGGTATTTGTTTGTGTGGCGTATTCATTTTATACATATATATGTATGTAGTATATTATCATTCACTAAGCGTTAGCTTACCCTCTCGTTGTTGACTCTTTTTATAGATTGCATGCGGATGGTGGCTCGGGTAAGCGCGAGGATTAGAGGACTTGCATAGTTTGCGTAGAAGGCTTGCTTTTGGATTTATTAGGATTGGGTAGTGTATCCCCAATCGCCATGCTCGGCTTTGTTTTGTATTAAGAGTCTTATGGTTTAAAATTGTATTTTTATACTTAAGGGGTAATTTGGGCACGTGTGGGCCCCACTTTGTAAAACTCGCTCAAACCTTAGTTATGTGCTAGTTTTACATATATTAATGTACGGTTAAAAGCGTTTTGGCTAAATGTGTCGGGAACTAGTCAAACATTTTCGTTAAATTGACTTCCGGGGACAGCGGGCTGTCCAGGTGATTTGGCGCGCCGCGCGCCCACCTGGCGCGCCGCGCGGATGAACTGCACCAGAAAATTTTTTTTTATGTTGTAAAAATTAACGGGGTTTTGACGTGGTTTGGTTTGGGTTGTTACAAGTGGTATCAGAGCATGGTCTAAGGGATTTAGGTGACTTGAGATAGGTGCCTAGACTTAGACTTGTGTGTGCTTAAATTGTTGCGGGACTTGTAGGATTACGGGTCGGAATGGGTTGGTTAGTGCCTTGGCTATAGGTTGACTAACGTTTATATTAGTAATGCGGATATTATTAATATGATGTTGTGTTGTGATAATAATTCTCGCGTGTGTTTGTACCGCGTAGAATTTTGGTTGTGTTTGTGTATATCATCGAGCGAGACGGTCGTTGTACTAACGAGTCGATGCGGCATGTGTGCGTAATAAGAACTTGCAAACCTTATTACGGGTGCAAATCGTGTCTAACAAGTGATGTACGACGAGTGCTTAGCAAGATGGGTCGGGGTTGTGCGTGTTTACTTATACGTTCGTGATCTAATCGTTTTGCATTCTTTAGAATGGCGACGCGAAACGAGATCGAGACGAATGACGAGGAGTTTAATACTAGAGTTGCGGCCGCCGTTGCGGAGCAAATGGGTGCGTTAGAGGAAAGAATGGAAAGGAGGTATTCCGAACTTCAAAGTAGTAGTGAAATGGAGCGTTATCTTAAAAGCTTCATGAGGACTAAACCCCCGATGTACGACGGAAAACCGGATCCTTTGGTAAGCACAACTTGGATTTCGGATGTCGAAGGGTGTTTTCGTACTATTGATTGCCCTCCCGAGAGGAAGACGAGACTCGCTACGAGTTTGTTGCGTGGTAGGGCAAGGGATTGGTTGGATGGTAAGATTGATCTTGTCGGTGGCGAGACGTTTATGGCCTTATCGTGGGACGAGTTTAAGGAGGAATTCTTTGAGGAGTTCCGGACTTCGGCCGATTTGTGGGAATTGCGTAATGAGTTGCGAAATTTGCGACAAGGATCTATGGATTTGAGTACTCTTAAGACGACCTTTATGGCAAAGGCTCGTTTTTGTCCGGAGTATTTGGGGAATGATCGTTTGTTGATGGGGGATTTCTATCGGACCTTGAATGATGACTTGAAAAGTAAGATTAGTCGGGGTCAAGCGAAATCGTTTTCGGAATTATTCGACTTGGCTAGAGGTTTCGAGTCGTATTCACGATCGAAGAGGGGTGAATCTTCAAGTGAGAGAAGAGTTGTTTCTTATGGTGCTCCGAGTAAGAGGACTAAGGGTCCGAGTGTGAGCACGGGTGGTACGCGAACGGGTATATCAGATTCTAGTACGGCTAGATGTTACAATTGTGGCGTGAGGGGTCACAAGTCTTGGGAATGTTCGGTACCAAAGGGTGATGGTATGGTGTGCTTCAATTGCCAAAAAGAAGGACATCGTAAGTCGGAATGTCCCAAGTTAGCGGGGACGGGTGCGGCGAGGAGACGTTAAGGTACGTTTCATTTTAATAAATAGGTCTTTTGATTATTTATAAAATGCCGGTTGAGTTTGAGTTGTATGCCTTGTTGTGCATGTTATGCTATGGGTGACGTTCCTAATGGAAGTACCCTAAGGTGATGTTTGATTGTCGGGCGAAGGGCGTAAGACTTGGTGCAACCAAGCATTCCTTAGTATTTGGGGTATGTTTCTACCAAGCCACGGAAATGGTTTTGGTGTTCGATTGTTAAGTGCGTGTTCGCTTGTGTGTTGAAGTTGATGAACCACGAGGTTCGTCGGGTGATTGGAACCTTTGAGATCGAGTGTTTAAAATCTTGATGTGTGTTGGTAATGGAGTCTTTATGACGCGACATTAGGTGCCTCTTTTATACCTACTAGCGTGGTGTCGACTCCGATTGTGTTGTAGTTACATTGTACTTAGGGTACCGGGAGGAACCCTTAAGTACACGAGTGACTCGGTGAAATTGACAACTATGGTAATTGGATGATTGCGAGGGTGTAGTTTGTGTAATGCGTGGTACACTTTTCGTTCGAAATGTTTAAGGATTGTTTGAAATCCTTCGTATGCTCAAGGTTGGAGCAAGATGTGGTAATGGGTCGTGTGTACCCAATCGTTGGTAAAGTCTACCTTTGGTAGCATTGTACGGTTGTACGAGTGTGATATAGGAACGTGGTTCCAAGAGGGGGAGTCGCATTTCCGCACGAGGAAGTTTTAGTGTGATATTTCGGATGATGTTTTTGGTAGATCCGGAAATTTCGTTGAGACCTAGTTTTGGTCAACTTGTGGTAGAGTACAATTTTGGTTAAATTGTACTTATGATATTGGATTGGAATTACCACTGAGGTGGTAACGTGGTAAATCTCGTTGAGAGATAATGGACGTGTTTGACGAGCAAGGTGAGATCCTCCGGTTAAGGGAGGTGTGTGTCGGGTTCTCTTGTGGAGAATTATTGTTTGGTACCTATGTTTGGTATAGGTGATTCTTGCTTGATTATGGATGGTTAGTGTTCCGCTAGGGTTCACTATAGTGTAGCAGAGCGCGATGTTGCATTACTCGTTGTTTGAGGCCGAAAGTGCGTATGTGATCGATGAAGCATGATCTTCGGGTCCGCTGACTTCATCGTGGTGTTGATGATTAATGAAGCATGATCTTTAGGGTCCGCTGACTTCATTATGGTATGGTTGATCGGTGGAGCATGATCTTCGGGTCCGCTGACTTCATCGTGGTGTTGAGATCGGTGAAGCATGATCTTCGGGTCCGCTGACTTCATCCGGTGTTGAGATTGGTGAAGCATGATCTTCGGGTCCGCTGACTTCATCATGGTTGTGAATCGCGTGTGGTTTCGGATTCACGATGACGCGTGTAGTTTCGGTCATCTTATTGAGGTAGTAATCTCGTGTGGTTTCGGATTACTAAGGCTCGTGTAGTTCGGCCAACCTCGATGTTGTGGAAGTGAATCTCGTGTAGTTCGGATTCACAAATGACTCGTGTGGTTTCGGTCATTGTATTGAGGAGTGAGTCTCGTGTAGTTCGGATTCACAAATGACTCGTGTAGTTCGGTCATTCCTCCGGGATAGTGACTCTCGTGTAGTTCGGATTCACTATGGCGCGTGTAGTTCGGCCATTCCCGATTGTTGTTGTGGTGAAGGTAGTGAGTCGCGTGTAGTTCGGATTCACTAAGGCGCGTGTGTTTTCGGCCAGCCTTCGTGTGTTATGTGATCCATTGGTTGTTTGATACACCGATGGTGGGGTCGTAAGGACCGTGTTGTTTGATCTATCGGTTGTTTGATACACCGATGGTGGGGTCGTGAGGACCATGTTGTGTGATTAGTGATGCGATAGCCGTGTTTCGCTCACATGTTGTTACGGGTGTGACGAAAGTCGATTTTGTACACCTCGGTTTAGCGTTGCCATCATCGTTTTGGACGCTATCGGTTTTAGCCGTTTGTTATGATGTTAGGGTAGTTGCGCTTTTGTCGTATTGCGCACTACAAGGGATGTTAGTGGTTGGTGTTGTCCGTAAGGATTCGTTTGGTTCGGTCTTCATCGTTTCGGGTTGTTGACCTTAGGTTGAGACTTGGTTGCTTTTAGCGTTGTACTCGGTAATAGTACGCTGAGGGATTGATATCTCGGTACGAGATTGGTTGAGTTTTCCCGATGTTAGGGAATGAGCATGGTTTTAGTGCTCGGATTGTGGTTTTGATAAATCACGGGTGACGATTTAGTTGTTAAAGGCGACTCCTTGGGGAGGATTGTCTGGGGAAGTCGGATTGGAACTTATGTCGAGGATCATAGGGTGGGGTCCGTTTGGTTAACTGACAAGGATCACGAGGACGTGATCGAGTTTAAGTGGGGGAGAGTTGTAAGACCCAAATATTTATCTTGCATACTCGTGTACTTATAACATTCGAGATTGGGTTTCGTTGGCTAATTATGGGAGTTAAAATGCAAAAGAATCTGTATCAGTTATGTCGCGCGCCGCGCGGGGATTCGGCGCGCCGCGCCGTTTGCTGCTGACAGAATCCCTTGTTTTTAATTGGTTTAAATGAAGGGCAAATGGGTAATTTCACTTGAGGCCGGATTTGTGAGGCTTATGAGCTAGTTTGGATCAGTTTTGGATGATATTCACATCCATCCATCACTCCCAACTATCTAGAGAGAGAGAGAGAGATTCTAGAGAGAGATTTGGGGTTTTGGAGAAGAAGGAGGCCGTTTGGATCAAAAGCTCGAGTTCTAAAGTTGTTCCTTTCGTTCCTAGCTACGTTGTGGTAGTATTGGTAAGCTCAAACTCCGAATTTCATTTATTGGATTTGTTATTCAAGTTAGGGTTTTGAGTTAATTGTTGAGTAACCCACTTAGGTGATGAACTGGGTTTATGGTGACTAGTTATTCTTGTCACTTGGCGGGTTTTGGGTTGGATGACGGTTTGGCCTTGATTAGGCTTTGATTATGAGTTTAATCACTTGGATTAGTGATTATGGAAGTGTTGAAACCTATTTAGGGTTATTTGATTTACTAACTTTGACTTTGGGTCAAATTAGGGTTTGGTGGTGATTATGACCCATTTGGTGACTTAATGAGGTTTACGAACTTAAAATGGATTAAGTTGAAGTATAAGTCCGAGTTAAATGTGTTTTGGTGTCAAAACTTATAAAGGACGAGATTTTGACCTTTATGGGTCAAAATTAGGGTTTAAGTGTCTAAATGGGTATGACACGTGTTTGACACTTGAGTTCGGGTTTAATTGGCTTATTAGGACCATTCTCACTTGTGTTAGTGATTATTGGTTAGTTCGGGCACGGTTTGTGCTTGGAAGTGCAATTGGGTCGAAATTGCACTAAGTGTTGAATTGGGTTGGTTTGTAAATCCATCCTAATTGTATTGTTGTAATTGTGATAATGGAATAGGTATTTTCCATTGGCGAGTTGCGGATTACTTGGAAGCTTTCTTCAAGACTTCAAGGTGAGTGATATTATCCTATGTACATATGTATGTGTAGGATGGGTGCGGGTCGGGTGAAGTGATTCTCGGCTATAGAGCTCACTTCACATGTAGGTGGACTTGATGGACTTTTGTATAAGTCCAATTGGCACGGTTGTGCGTTTTGGTTGACCATCTTTGGCGAAGTACACGTTCGTGTGTACATTATCACACGTGATTGTGATTTGGATGTTGTGGCCCCGATGTGGTGGATTATATAATCCCGTGACCGTGGGTTTGAGTTGGAGAAGTGAATCGCGTGTGGTTTCGGATTCACGATGACGCGTGTGGTTTCGGTCATCTTATCAAATGAATCTCGTGTAGTTCGGATTCATGGTGACTCGTGTAGTTCGGTCATCTTATTGAGGTAGTAATCTCGTGTGGTTTCGGATTACTAAGGCTCGTGTGGTTCGGCCAACCTCGATGTTGTGAAGATAGTAATCTCGTGTGGTTTCGGATTACTAAGGCTCGTGTAGTTCGGCCAATCTTCATTGTGGTATTTGGTTCTCGGTATTGGGTTAAGGTGTTAACCTTGTTCATTTATATTGTTATATATTAATGTATTGTTGTGTTGTAGCTAACCCTCCGGGTGTAGCTATTTGGAGATGTTCACTTTGTCGTTGGTGGACTCATATTTGTTGTTGTACCTTTAGCTTGATGCTTAGAGATTGTACGGTATGCTTAGTGTAGTTGCTTTATATTTGGATGCTACGGTATGCGGTATTTGTTTGTGTGGCGTATTCATTTTATACATATATATGTATGTAGTATATTATCATTCACTAAGCGTTAGCTTACCCTCTCGTTGTTGACTCTTTTTATAGATTGCATGCGGATGGTGGCTCGGGTAAGCGCGAGGATTAGAGGACTTGCATAGTTTGCGTAGAAGGCTTGCTTTTGGATTTATTAGGATTGGGTAGTGTATCCCCAATCGCCATGCTCGGCTTTGTTTTGTATTAAGAGTCTTATGGTTTAAAATTGTATTTTTATACTTAAGGGGTAATTTGGGCACGTGTGGGCCCCACTTTGTAAAACTCGCTCAAACCTTAGTTATGTGCTAGTTTTACATATATTAATGTACGGTTAAAAGCGTTTTGGCTAAATGTGTCGGGAACTAGTCAAACATTTTCGTTAAATTGACTTCCGGGGACAGCGGGCTGTCCAGGTGATTTGGCGCGCCGCGCGCCCACCTGGCGCGCCGCGCGGATGAACTGCACCAGAAAATTTTTTTTTATGTTGTAAAAATTAACGGGGTTTTGACGTGGTTTGGTTTGGGTTGTTACAAAAGGTTAGGAATAATCTACCTAAACTATCTGCAAATTTATAAGTTTCAATTCATCATATTCATCAATAATTTCGAGGTCAAAGTTTTTAAAACAAAAAGTCAAACGATTTTCTATGAACAAATTCGAGTAATAGGTTGCAATTCTGATGCAATTGATGATTCTCGTGTATTCCATTAACGATTTGGAAAATAGTTATGAAGGTTTCGAAGTCTAAAAACTTTTCAATGTCAAAATCAATTTTTTTTTCTCTAAAGGCCTCGACGACAGCTTGCTGCTGTATTTTTATTTTTATTTTTGTTGTTGTTGTTTTGCTTTCAATTAAATAAAAACAATTGATATTGTTGTTGATTTGTTCAATGTATTAAATCGTTGCTTGTTTGATATATGGGATAGGATGTTAGTCGATCATGAATTGATGATGAAGAAGATGATAACACAATAAAAGTCGGGTTTATTTTAATTAAGTTCTGAATAATAATAGATAATCCGAATCAGAGGAGTGGTGAGGGTTGTTGAAGGGTTAGCGAGAGGTCTCGGGTTCGATTCTCGTATGGAACATTTCTTTTTAGGATGGCTTTTGAAAGGGTATACAACTTTCATCTTTTTTATATAATTATTATTATCATTGTTATTGTTATTATTGTTGTTATTTATGATTGTAGTTATTTAGTAAATAAGTAATGAGATTACTAGTGCAATTAATATTATTAACATTTTTGTTACTACTAATATTGTTATTATCATTAAAAAAATATAATTTCATTACTAATATATGTATTAGTTATCATATATCATTATTATTATATTACAATTATGACTATTATTATTATTATTATTATTATTATTATTATTATTATTATTATTATTATTATTATTATTTATGAACTACAACTAGAAATTTTGAAAAATCTTGTGATCTTAAATAAAATAAGTATTTAAACAAATATAAGGGTTACATTGATTAGGATATAACAAGGGTCGTGCATATTGAAAACACAGTATCTATACATATGTAAGAATAGAGATAACACCGTTAAGTTCTTAAGATAGTAATAAGAATTATTATTATTATTATTATTATTATTATTATTATTATTATTATTATTATTATTACTAATATTATATTATTGTTATTATTATTATTATCATTACTATTATTAGTATTATTATCATTATTATTATTAATAAAGTTATTATCATTAGTAATTCACTAAAAAAATCAAAACCATCATTTTTATTTTTACAAATAAATAATTTTGTATATAAAATGTACTCAGTACATATACAATAACTATATTAATATTACATATAACTATATATTAACATTAGCTAGATAAATCATTACATGTAACAAACTATTGATTCTCAAACATAATAATAAATATATATAAATACATACATATACATATGGATATAGATATTAATATGACTAAATGAATAAATATTAATCATTTGTATATAGATATATATATACAAAATAAATATATATAAAATATAATTTAAGATATAAATAAGTATATGTTTTTAAATGAAATTTAATATAAATCCTAATAACTACAAATATATATAAAAAGGTTATAACTAATAAATATATATATATATATATATGTGTGTGTGTGTGTGTGTGTGTGTGTGTGTGTGTTCGATTACAATTATGTATATATTAATAAATATACAAATGATATAGGTTCGTGAATCCGAGGCCAACCCTGCATTGTTCAGTTGTTGAATATAGTCATATGTATTTTTACTACTAAATACAGTATGGTGAGTTTCATTACTCCCTTTTTATATATATTTTTGGGACTGAGAATACATGCGCTGCTTTTATAAATGTTTTACGATATAGACACAAGTAATCGAAACTACATCCTATGGTTGAATTATCGAAGTTGAATATGCCCCTTTTTATTAAGTCTGGTAATCTAAGAATTAGGGAACAGACACCCTAATTGACGAGAACTCTAAAGATAGATCTATTGGGCCCAACAAGCCCCATCCAAAGTACCGGATGCTTTAGTACTTCGAAATTTATATCATGTCCGAAGGAGGATCCCGGAATGATGGGGATATTCTTATATGCATATTGTTAATGTCGATTACCAGGTGTTCAATCCATAGGAATGATTTTTGTCTTTATGCATGGGACGTATGTTTATGAGAAATGAAAATATGAAATCTTGTTGTCTATTAAAATTATGAAATGATTATTTATGTTAAACTAATGAACTCACCAACCTTTTGGTTGACACTTGAAAGCATGTTTATTCTCAGGTATGAAAGAAATATTCCGCTGTGCATTTGCTCATATTAGAGATATTACTCGGAATCATTCATGACATACTTCAAAAAAATGTTGCATTCGAGTCATCGAGTTCATCAAGATTATTATTAAGTCAATTATAGTTGGATATATTATGAAATGGTATGCATGTTGCCAACTTTTGATGTAATGAAAGATTGTCTTTTCAAAAACGAATGCAATGTTTGTAAAATGTATCATATAGAGGTCAAGTACCTCGTGATGTAATCAATTGTAATGTATTCGTCCGAATGGATTAGGACGGGTCATGAAAGATAATACTATTAATAATAATAACTATAAAAATAATGATTTTACAAATAATAATAATACTACTATTTATTTTAATATCTATGATAATAATACTACTAATAATAATACTAGTACTTATGATAATAATAAAAATAATAATAATAATAATAATAATAATAATAATAATAATAATAATAATAATAATAATAATAATAATAATAATAATAATAATAATAATAATAATAATACTACCTCAAAGAAGTATTCCTTAAAAAAAATGCCCAAGTCCGGGATTGAACCCGCGAACTCCCGCTAACCCGATAACACATCAAACCAATGCTCTATTTGTTATTTTCTGATTTAATTCATACATTAAATCTATTTAACCCGTATGTGATAGTCTTCTTTTTCTTCATCAACTAAACTTATATATATAATGAATCATCATGATCATCAATATCCTAACTCGTATCATCTTAATCATAATCATCTTCATATCATTCATTCATCATTTTCAACACTTATAGTCATCATCCCTAAGATCATCTTTAACACAATCGTATAAATATATAAATGATGATAATAATCCCACTTATCACCATCAAGCCCACTAACTTCCATGCATTTAGAATGATATCGGCCCATCACCTTTCTTAAAAGCCTACGGCCCCAACAACAAATAAATCTCGGCTCACTGTAGTATTAAAATCATTGGCTTTCCCACATCGCTTTTGCTCTTATATTTAAAAAGAACTAGTGGAGGATGTCGACCTTAAAATAAATCTCGATAGAAAGCTTCCCTATACCCCGTTACATATGCTTTTGACCGAATAATCAAGTTGGTGGAGGGAGTTATCGGCCAAACTCCCATTGAATATATAAATTGAAAATGCGTTTTATAGCCAAATTATCATGCATCACCACATTTTTTTTTTTAATTACTACAAACAAAAAAAAGAAACCAAAGTTTTTCCCTTTTTGTTGTTGGACTTATCTCGCGTTCTAACAACTTTTAGTTTATATATGTGACTTGATCGACCACTGAATCAGAAGGAAAGATTTTTACAAAAAATTAATAGACAATGACTCCTAACAAATTAGTACACTTTATTGACATTTAATTAATATTAATATTTAATAATAAATATAATAATAATTATATTGATATTATTATAGAGATACTAGTAACTAGTAATAATAATAGCATTAATAATAATATTAATAATAACAAAATAATACTTAACAATGATAAGTATAATGATAAGAGCAAAAAAAAAAAAAAATAATTAATGATCATAATAATTGTTAATAATATTGTTAATAATGATATTAATAATAATAATAAATAAAAAGAAAATGATAAAAGTAATAATAATAATTAATCATAATAATAGTTGTAGTTTTAATCATTCTTATAATAGTATTTATATTTTTATATATATGTTTACATATTTATTTGCACACAATCGTTCGTGAATCGTCGGGAACAGTCAAAGATTAAATGTATATAAAATAGTTCAATAATTTTTGAGACTCAACATTACAGACTTTACTTATCTTGTCGAATCATATAAATATTTAAGTCTAAATTTGGTCAGAAATTTCCGGGTCGTCACAGAACTTATACCGAAAAGATTTTAAAACGTTTCAATATGGACAAGGCAAAACCATTAAGTACTCCTATGGTTGTTAGATCACTTAATGTTGACACTGATCCATTTCGTCCCTGTGAAGGTCATGAAGATATCCTGAGACCAGAAGTACCATATCTTAGTGCGATTGGAGCTCTTATGTATCTTACAAATTGTACAAGACCTGACATTTCTTTTGCAGTTAATTTGTTGGCAAGGTTCAGCTCAGCTCCTACTAAAAGACACTGGAATGGGATCAAACACATATTTCGATACCTTCGAGGAACTACTGATTTAGGATTATTTTATTCTAACGAATCAAAACAAGATTTGGTTGGTTATGCAGATGCAGGTTATTTATCTGATCCACATAAAGCTAAATCTCAAAATGGATATGTATTCCTAAATGGAGATACTGCAATATCATGTCGTTCTAAAAAATAAACACTTGTTGCAACATCATCAAATCATGCCGAAGTGATTGCATTGCATGAAGCTACTCGTGAATGTTTTTGGATAAGATCAATGACACAACTCATTACTGATTCTTGTGGACTAGAACGCGAGATAAGTCCAACAACTATCTATGAAGATAATACAGCTTGCATAGCACAAATGAAAGAAGGGTATATCAAAAGTGACCGAACAAAACACATACCTCCTAAATTCTTCTCATATACTCAAGATCTCATTAAGGACAACCAGATTGAAATGAGATATGTTCAGTCCAATAACAACTCTGATGATCTTTTTACCAAAGCACTCCCAACTGCTATTTTCAGAAAACACATTCACAACATAGGCATGAGACATGTTCAAAAGATGTAACAGCTGATGCGATGTCTACTTGAGGGGGAGTCAACTATATGCTGCACTCTTTTTCCCTTAGCTAAAGTTTTTCCCACTGGATTTTCTTTAGCAAGGTTTTTAACGAGGCAGTAACTTGTAGTTGATCTTAATGAAACAAAATTGTCGTCCAAGGGGAAGTGTTATAAGACAAATATGTATGGCCGACAACTTTTATGCATATGACCAAATGCATTTAACAACTCTTAACTATGTACAGTAGATTTAAGCACTATAAATAAGCCTCATATGTATGTAAGTTTGGTACACCGAATAATATTAATATACTCTCACCCTCTCTTTTATCTTCTAATTATCAATAGCCTGCAGTCAAGAATCAGATCACTAAAGGTAGTTATAAGCCTACTGAATTATAACAGATATATAATTACACTGGTAAAGTGTATCTTTAACTAAAGATAATTTATCGTAGGTAGATGCATTTGACCGATTTGAGTAGCTTAAAAAGCAATCAAAGTGATTCACTGCACAACCAATCCCCTAACATCCAAAACTCATAAAGATCATATTTTTTTTTCAACATCACTAATAAAGATCATATATACACAGTAAAAAAAAGATCAAAATAATCTGTAAGCAGAAAAGTAAAATAAAAATCGTAACTTTATCGTAAAAACTGTGAATAAAAGAACAAATACACGAATATGGATTAATGAATAGATATATAAAATAACAGATCGAATAATGAAAAGAAATACATGATGAAGTAGTAGCAGACGGATTTGATTGGAGATCCGAAAGATGACCCTATTTCCTTTTATTTTATCTTGACAATTTTGCCCTTTAATTTCCTTCTCATTCTCAAACTCAAACCCAATCTTATTGGGCTTATGTGCTTATGAACCCCAATTACATTTACATACGTTATATGGATTTTCGTTTACCACCTCCATTCAATTCCAACAATTTATTGTTACTATAACGTGACTGTGATGATTTTCGTAAGCTTCACGTTGTTGAAGTGGTTGAATGAAACCGTTTGTTGGTTAATATAATTTGTAAAAGCTTCTCAAAACGCTTCCATATTGTATATAAAAATTGCAACATAAGAACTAGTTGTAGCTTGCAACTTATCATGACTAACCGCTCTACAATGATCATTTTTTTGTTTGTTTAATGAAATGTTAGTTTGTCGGTTAAGAAAGTTCCAACATCTCTTTGAACGAGTCTTTTCTACCCCCGACATTTATAACAAACAATCGTAAGAAGATCATTATTCGAAATGTAAAGTCATTGCCTAAAATTGTATATTGGTTACGTAATAATAATTTAAAATCGAAATTGAACAACAACAACAACAACGACGACGACGACGACGACGACAACAACAACAACAACAACAACAACAACAACAACAACAACAACAACAACAACAACAACAACAACAACAACAACAACAACAACAACAACACCACCACCGCCAACACCACCACCAACAACAACAACAACAACAACAACAACAACAACAACAACAACAACAACAACAACAACAACAACAAAAACAATAAAATCATCATCAACAACAACAAAAGAATAAAATGTATTATAAGTGACAATGAGGGTGAGTTTGTAAATTCTAAAATGAGTGAATTTGTTCATAAGTTTGGGATTGTATATCAAACTTCGTGCGTTTATACACCCCAGCAAAATGGTATTGCTAAGAGGAGACATATGCACTTGCTAAATGTAGCAGGAGCCCTTATATTTCAAGGGGGTTCCTCATAGGTTTTGAGATGAGCGTATTTTAACTTATGTCTATTTGTTTAACAGGCTTCCCAACTCTGTCTTGCATGGAAAACGTCCCTTTGAGTTAGTATTTAAAAGGAAAACCTAATCATTCTCACTTAAACGTTTTTGATTGTCTTGCTTTTGCAACCATTTTAAACAACAATGATAAGTTTTCTTTCAGGTCTGAAAGGTGTGTTTTTAAGGATATGCTTATGGAAAAAAAAAAAAGGCTATAAGTTGTACAACCTTTGAAGAAAAGTTGTGTTTGTTTCAAGAGATGTAAAATTTTATGAGAAGTTTTTTTCTTTTAAACTAAGGCAAGAAATTAGTAAAGATTTTTCAGACACAACCTCTGATGTAAACCAAATAATTTTTTTTCATAATTTTGAAAATGACAGTCAAAGCTATATAAGTCCCAATGATGAAGGTAAATACTCAAACACTAACATAAGTGATGGTATCAATGAGGGCAGTTTTGAGGATAGTTTAAATAGCCATACCAAAAGATGATATTTCTCTGGATAGGCCAACAGAACATACAAAGATCGGCAACATTGAAACTACACAACATGTTGATAACTTACTTCCTGAGGGCACTTCTCAACAAAATGAATGAATTAACACATTCTTATGTTTTTAATCATTCTACTAGAAAATCTCGAAGAGATAATTCCATGCCTATAAGGTTAAGTGAATATGTTGTTGAAGGGAAAGCTAAATATGATATTAACAAGTTTGTAAACTATTTAAAGTTGTCAAATGAAAATTTTTCTTTTGTAACTTCATTAAATAAACAAGTTGAACCTTCTTCACACTAGGAAGCTTCTAAACATAAACAGTGGCAAGATGCAATGAATGTATAAATGGAATCTTTGTATATGAACAATACCTGGGAGTTAACTATTCTACCAAAAGGTAGAAACATAAACAGTGGCAAGATGCAATGAATATATAAATGGAAGCTTTGTATATGAACAATACCCGGGAGTTAACTATTCTACCAAAAGGTAGAAAACTCATTGAGTGTAAATGGGTTTATAGAATAAAGTACAAGTCAAGTGGTGAGGTAGATAGGTATAAAGATAGGCTAGTTGCCAAAGGCTATAACCAAAGATAAGGAAGTGACTTTGATGAAACATTTTGGCGAGTTGTGAAAATGGTTACTCTTAGGTGTTTATTTAACCTAGTTGTGCAAAATGGTTGTGATTTATTTCAGTTGGATACAAAATAATGCCTTTTTATATGGTGACCTAGATGAAGAAGTCTACATGACTTTGCTACATGGTTATTTCAATGAAAATGATAAAAGAGTTTATAAATTGAAAAGATCTCTCTACAGTTTAAAGCATGCTCCTATGAAGTGGAATGAAAAACTCACTTCTTGTTTGATTGAAAATGATTATCAGTTGAGTAAAAATGAAAACTCATTGTTTACTAAGTCACATGAAGATGCGTTTATTATACTTCTTGTTTATGTTGATGACATAGTCATCACATCTAACAAGTTTAGTGAAATTGAACATGTCAAATATTTTCTAAAGTCAAAGTTCAAAATTAAAGATCTTGAAATTTTAAAGTTTTTTCTTGGAATTGAAGTTCTAAGGTATAATGGTGGAATATGTTTCAATCAAAGAAAGTATACACTTGATTTGTTGATTGAGTTTGGATTGCTTGTCTGCAAATCAAGTAGTACACCTATTGAACCTGGTCTTTGTGCAGTCAAGTAGAACACCTATTGAATCTGTTTGACATTAACTAGGCCAGATATTTCAGATTGTGTGCATATGTTAAGTTAATTTATGTATTCCCCTACGGTTTTTCATTTACACTGTGCATTCAGAGTCTTAAAATACCTTAAATTGTCACCATGGAAAGGGGTGTTTATTGATATAATAATATGACTGAATTAGCTTTTTATGTTGATTCAGACTGGGGGAAAAGATTAATGGTTAGAAAATTTGTCACTAGTTTTTGTCTGTCCCTAAATGAATCTTTGATATCTTGAAAAAGCAAGAAACGTGCTACTATCTCAAGATCATCAGTTGAGGTTGAGTACAGGGCTTTAGCTGATGCTGCTTGTGAAGTTATATGGGTTTTAAAACTACTTGATGAGTTTAAATTTAAGAATGTTATGCGTGTAACAATGTTTATAGATAACTCTGCTCCTATCAAGGTAGCAGCTAACCCTGTGTTCCATGATAAAACTAAACACTTTGAACTTGATCTCCACTTTGTTAGAGAAAAAATTGGGTCCGGTGTTTTAGTTATTGAAAAGATTGAATCAGCCAATAATTTGGCTGATATATTTACAAAGGGGTTAAGTTGTTTCCAGCATGAATAACTTTGTGGAAAAATGAAGTTATTAGATTTGTTTAGCAATTAGATTGAGGAGGGGTGCTAAATTGTCAATCTAATTGTTATATATATATATATATATATTTTGTTTATATTCTCATGGCATGGTTAGAATGTGCAGATTTGCTTGTTGATGCTTAGAAGGTTGATGAAGTTTGAAGGTTTTGATGTCTACAAGTGATGAAGGTTTTAGGCTCAGTGCGAATCCTGTGTTATTTCTGTTAGTCGACATACCTGGTATGGAGGCTACTTAAGTAACACAACGATGGGATGTAGTTGAGTCTAATTCTAATGTTCGTGGACTATTTCTGTCAAAGGCTGAAAGTTTATAAGTCAAAGGGCATATTGTGGATAAATGCAAAGTTCAAGGGTGAATGTTGGGTCGGTTGAGTTCTGCATATATCTTATCGGTCTAGGATTTTGTCATTCATTCATTTGATTAGTTCATGATTCAAATTATTCTCTCAATATTTGTGATATGTAAATTTTATTAGATTAAGTTAAAGATAATGTATCTGTTAAGAGGTTCATCTAGTTGATGAATCCTTGTTGTGAATATAAGTTTATGGTGTTCTATTTGTTAAAGATAGTTTCTAATTGTGATCTAGTGATCGATCTTGTTTAAGCTTAGTACACAATATGTGTACTTGCGTGATAATATGCTATTTTCTTCACATTCTTCTACGTCTCAAAGTATCACGAGTATATTTAGTCGTTTTCTCTGTTAATTTGTTTTCATGAGAATTCCGATGAAGGTAATAATTTTGACTACTTTGTATATAGTAGCATGATTTAGTGTATGCATGTTTTGATAGTGGAAGATCTGTAAATGAGCAAGGTGTCGAGGATTCATTTGAAATTTTGTATGAAGTATGCGAACGAGTTAGAACTGGATTATGGGTCATGGACCGTTTTATTTACAATAAATCATCATCACTGAAACCCTAGATCTTTTCGAACCACTTAAAGAAGCGGGTAATTTCGTTATGATCAATAAGAGGCTTTTTTTTTATTTGTTAGCTTCCCAAGTCTTGTAAATCTGGGGAAACCTGAGTATCGTAGAAAAGAGGAGTCTTCGTAAAGAGATGCGGATCTATATGGTGGGCACCGATAGCACGTGTTACTAGTGAATACATGATATATATGATGGATTTTTTGATGAGTTTTAACTATTGACATAAGTAAACAGTGTACATATTTTTGAGTGATACCATTGAAATAAATCATCTAGTGTCTTTTTTTTTTTTTTTTAATCAGTGACTATCATTAATAAATCCGACACTGTTCGTAGATTCCTTTTATTAGATTAGATATACATAAAATATTAAAACCCCTTTTACGTTGTTGACAGTATTTACAATGGAATTTAAATTACTATTTTTCACACTTTATTTTGTACACAAATACCATACAATATACAATATATCGATATAATCATGGGCGAACATATGTGGGGGCAGGGTGGGGCGCCCGATCTAGTAAATTTGTAATTTTCAGTGTAAAAATTTTGAAAATTTGATTTTGCCCTCAGTGGATTTTATTGCCCAAAAGTCTCCATATTTTGTCCCCAAAGCCTCCGTATTTTGCCCAAATGTCTCCGCATTCTGTCCAAAAACCTGTATTTTGTCCAAAAACCTCCATATTTTGTCAAAAAACCTCCATATTATGCCCAAAAAATTGCTACGCTTTTAAAAAAAATTTCGTCTTTGATAAAAATATTCATGCTTCCACCACTGGATATAATAGTAGTAAAGTATTATTACGATCGATGAGAAATGCAATGTGTGTCGTTTTATTATTGGGTAGTAAAATATCCAACAAGGATTTTGATAAATCCACTCATTTGTGCATTGATATATTGTAGTGTACAAACAAGTAATACATAATTTGTATGAATTTATCAAAATTGTTATTCGATATATCATCACCGTTTATTATTATTACTTAGGAGGTAAAGTACATGTGGTAGACGCTCTCACAAGGCAAATACATGTCGTAAAATTGCAAAAGGTACTATACACGAGTACCATATAATTATCATAAAAAACAAACTAAATGGAGTTATCAAAGATGATAAAAGGTGCAAGTAATAATTTAAACAAGAAAACAAAAAGGAGCCTCAATTTACATAACAAAATTAGAAGCACGTCTCAACCTTCGTGTCATAGCTATCGAGTTTTTGATTTTTTATTTTTCAATCCATCGTTTAAATGATGATCAGAACAAAAGAAGTTTGCACGTTTTGCCAACATGAAGAAAATATTAATAATAAAAAAGTCCTATGGAATTCACAAGCACACAAAACAAGCCCATGTTTACCACACACCACAAATTTCAAGTGTTAAAATCATACCATTTCAACCTAATTATCATTATCATTCTACTCACTAAATTGGGAGTTTGTGACTTTTCAAAAAATTAATGTACAAGCTTAAGTGAGATTTAGACCAATTTTAACGCATAGTCAATTTTACTAGTTAGATGACATGAACATTGTGTGACGGAAAGTGACGAGTATAACCTATCGTCAGTTTCAATCGTTAGTCACCCCAATGGCGAATTTTTTATGAGCCGCCACTTTTTAAATAACTAATCAATGAATTTTAATAATTTAATAAATATATATTTTAATAATTAATTTATTTTTTCTGACCCTATTTTTAATCAGATTTTACCACATCACCCTACTCAATATATAACACAAAAACCTGACATTTGGGGTTATAAAAGGTCAGAAATTAACACTGCACAGTTAAAGTCAGATTGCACTTTTTAGCTAAAAAGTGCTAAAACTGCTTGTGATATCAAATGTCATGATTTGAAGGAGTTACGAGGAATAATTGGACAATTCAGTTGGATGAAAAACATTTCTCGAAACAAATTCATCATTACTTATTAGTGTAATATTTTGTATCAAATTAAAAATCTCATTATCAAAGAATTAATAACAACAACTATCAATAATATTTTGAATGGTTTACCTAAGCAACATAAACACCTAGTAATCACGAAATTTCACCTGTCATAATTTTAGACTACAGTATTAGCAAAGCGATTAATCAAACTCGTAAACCGAGTTGAAAATTATGTGAAGAACAAGAAAAAGAAATTGAATGGCCACAAAAGTATTTAAGAGACTCGTGGATGGAGTCACTTGTCTTGGTGCCTCCACCGAAACACCAAATGCAACCTCACCATGTGACTATGCACACTTCTTGATATTTGTAGCAACTCAATTTCATATCTCGCGATTGGTGTTACTTTTTAATTATTGTTGAGTCTAATATCATTTTAACTAGTTCAGTGACCCGTGAATTCACGGGTTTTGATTAAAAACTGTTGTTATAGATTGCTACCTTCTTGTAGAAATTTTAAGTGATAATAATATCACTCATTCACTTATTCATGATCATATTGCGTAAAATTAGCAAAATGGATGGTCTAGTAACTCTAGTGGGATTGCGTTCGGGCCTCACTCGAGCAAGTTTTACCACACGCGATGTCCGTATGAGAACTTATTCAAATAAATGAAGTCTCACGTAACGTACAACCAAAAGAAAATGATCCGCTAATGCAAATTCGCCGTTCAAAAAAAAAAAAGAATCAATTTACCATCTACTTTCTCCCCCCTCGTGTTCGAAATCATCATCAGCTTCAACCAAACAACATCGACACCCATTGCATGAGGTTCCAACGACGACAACATCTGCTTTTCTTGTAAAAAGCCTACATCAAACACATCACCTTGGCATAAATTACCAAATCATCAGATGAAACAAGTTTTTAATACCTATATTTCCTTCATTACAGTTCAGATAAATAACTAATTGCTCCATTTATAACAGAGTAACAATTGACTAAGAACATTTGAACTATTTCATCTTAAAGTTCGGTATGCTTATAGTCTGCCTAATACATTAAGGCATATAGCTATTATCCCAATCCCACTGCCAGTCGCATAGATGTCAATTGACCGTTCATGGCTTATAAGCATAGTATAAAACTAATGTGAACCAACTACATATATTTCAAAACAAACAATAAGGTGTCCAGATGATAATCAAGTCGCATCTCATAACCACGACATGTTAATGAAAATTGTATTTAGCTCAAACATTCCGATCAGTATCACAAATACATTATTTAGGAACCCAAAACTAAAATAGAAAATGCAAACCACCAATGAAATTGAATAATTCATCTAAAATTTACTTGGGTAAGAATTAATAAACATGGCGCCTTCACCATAATCAGCACCACCTCCACCATTCGCAAAATCTAATACTTCAATGTCATGAGGGTTACGATAACAGTTGCAAGGCAATAAAAAAAGATAATAACTGTGCATTATTATTATATCAAAATCAAGTATATGGCTATGAATGTAATTCGTAACCAACAGTACTGTAGTAAAACAATAAATGGCCACATAAAGTGCTTATGACACATAATCGTTATCAACTTAGCAAACTCAAAACACTATCTTTCAATTTTCACAACTTAAGGAGACGTGATGCGGAGGCACATAAATCATAAATCATTTAACAATAAGTTAAATCCTAATTAAACGACATAATTACATAAAAAGGTAAAGCATCAGCATACTTAAAGTTAGCAGTACCATGAAATAAAATTGCATTGGGACATTTCATCGAACACATTCCGTGCGATCCCTTTAATACAAATTAACTTCTTATTAAAAAGTTTACCTGTAATTGTATGCTTCTATACTCCCTCTTAATTTGAATATCCATAAATCAAATGGTTAATATCACACATCTTCATTCCTTTGATGGTTTACCATCATCATTGATCAACTGACACCTAAAAAGAAATAAGAATCGTTATATAAAATCGATAGCATAATCAATGTACAAAATTTAGAAAATACTTTATGAAGAATAAGAATCTAAATGTGATGAATCTGGGAGGTAGATGATACTGAACCATCGTGATTGGTAAAGGGTTTGGTAGAGAGTCTCTATTAATAATCTCTTGATTTAAAATTCAAAATTTACATGTGATCTCAAAAAAGTGTGTAGGAAATTAAAACAAAACAGTGTTTACTTGGAAAAAGAAAAAAGCCTGCATTATTTTATGCAGAAAAAGAGTATTGGTACAGAGCTCGGTAATTATATACTGCAAATTCAATTTAATACAATTCACATCATATCATATTATTATTAATACAAATTAGTGGGAGAATAATGACATCATTAAAATGACATGCTACAACCTTATAAGCAGATATTACAACCCTATTTAGCACATGATGACTTCAGCATCAACCCCCTTTTATTATATAATATAGTTTATTTTTATATTTCTAAAAATAACAAAGTTACACAACAAAATTAAAAGGATGATTGAACGAAAAGAATGTTATCCATGTTAGTTTATTACTTTTCAACACTACAAAAAAGTAATACTCCGTAATTCCTAAGAGAGGTCCCAACCATGACAATGCTTCTTCCAGGACTAACCAACCATTCAGCGCCACATCCAGCACTTCCATCTCACTTCCTTCCCATGACTAAACACTCCCAACCATGACACTCATTCCTTCCATATTTATATTTTCTTTTTTAATTTTTTTATATTATTAAATAATTACAATTATTTTAATAAAACTAAATTTTTTATTAAAAATTAAAAAACATTACCATAATTAAAAAAAATACATTAAAATAAAACATACAATTAAAAATAAAATTACATGAAAATATAAATAAAACACTATAATAATTAATATTAAAAGTCCTATTCTTCATCGTCGTCTTCTCGATCTTCTTCATCCTCGTCATCGGGAATGTGTGAAGGTCCGGCCTCATCTTGATTGTTTGGATTTCTTGTCGGAACATGTCGTATGCGATAATTAGGTGGAAGATTATTTATGTGTTCTACAAGCATATTTCGTAGTAGTCGATGAATGCTCACATCTCTTATTTCCGCGTCCACTCGCATATGCGCATCAACCCTTTCTTTGAATGATCCCCGTGTTCATCGAACCGAACGATAATTTTCCTCGAGTCCACAAAAGGAACGGCCGTTGTCCTCGGTTATCATATTATTTAATATCACACAAGCTAACAAAATTCTTCTAATTTTGCGGATATAATACGGTCGTGCCGGACGTTGAACAATTTTCCATCGGCCTTGTAGTATTCCAAATGCTCGTTCAATATCTTTTCTTGCCGATTCTTGATACCTTTTGAATTTTTTTTTGTTTCGGGTCTATCAGATTTCTGAACGCCTTAACTAACGTAGACCATTCCGGGTAAATTCCATCCGCCAAATAATAACCCTTAGTAAACGTACACCCGTTCACCGTATACGTACATGGTGGTGCTTCACCGGCTAATAAGTCGTTAAATAAATCGGATTGATTAAGTACGTTGATATCATTGCTTGATCCAGCAGTTCCAAAAAAAGCGTGCCAAAACCGTCCATCGTACGACGCTACCGCTTCAAGCAGAATTGACGGGTAACCATGGTCACCTCGTGTATAATGACCCTTCCAACGTGCCGGACAATTTCTCCATGCCCAATGCATACAATCAATACTTCCTAACATCCCCGGAAAACCATGTATTTGAGCATGTTTAGTGGTCAAACGTTGCACATCTTGTGCATTTGGTTTTCTCAAATATTCGGGTCCGTACAAGTGGCAAGACATTTGCAAAAATTGTTTAAACAATCATATGAGGTTTGTTCACCCATATGCAAATACTCATCAAAGACATCGGCCGAAGCGGCATAAGCTAGTTGACGTATGGCGGATGTGATTTTTTGAACAATATTAAAACCAAGTAATCCGGTAGCATCACGTCTTTGAATAAAATAACTAAAATATTTTGGAACCGGAGATTGAGAAAAGTTCAAAATACCTTGACATATACGAAGAAATAGAGGTTTTCTCATTCGAAAACGATTACGAAAATAATCGGCCGGAAAAGTGAGATCGTCGGAAAAATAATCATTCCATAAAGCCCCTGCACGACCCTGACAATCTCTTTGTAAATATCTTCTAGGTGCCCGTGGTATTGGTTTAACTTCTTCGTTGTCACTTAATTCATCTAACGCGTTAAGTGATTCGAGTGCTCGATTCGTAGTGGTATTCGTGATCGATAATACCATATATGTGTCGGGATCGGGATTTGTGTTATTGGAACTCATTTTGTTTAATTGAGTGTAAAAATGATGGAAAGGTAAAAAAAAAAAAATGAAATGAGAGTGATGGAAATGAAAAAGAAATGTATGTTTGTGTGTGTAAAAATAAGAGAATATGAGTGTTATATATAGGGGGGAAAAAGTAACCGTTGCACAAAGTCGTTGGGGTTTTTTATTTTTATTTTTATTTTTTATTTTTTTGCAAACTGCCTTCCTGAAATATGTTATGTTCGGACGAAATGGGGGACGAAGGAGGTGGGCGAGCCCCTGGGCGGTGGCCTGGGCGGACTCGTGCCAACAGCGCCCAGGCTGGGCGGACCTGGGCGAGCTTCCTTGGCGAACCATTGGGACCGGCCTAAGAATGATTAAATGAGATTAAAAAAAGTATATGGCTATAAAAATTTAATTAGTATCTCGATTAAGAATAACATATAAATTAAAAATTAATACGTGCCCTAAGAGTACACATTATCGTTACTCAAATTAAAAAGTATAAAGTTAACATGTGTATAAGAGCATACAATAACGTAACTCAAAATCACAACGTATGAACCATTTACATTTAACTTAGTGGTTATCGTTCTTTTTTTATTGTTCGGGAAGTCTCGAGTTCGATCCTCAGTTAGGAATTTACATAATGCAATTTGCATGTACAATCAGGGGCGGATCTAATGTGTCTTGAGTAGTAGCACGGGACACCACTGAAATACGCGAAGTAGTGGGAAAATTTTTGAATTTTTAACTAGTTACACTACTGGATAATGTAAATTTGATTGAGTGACACCAATGATTTAATTTCATTAGCATATTCGTATGAAGATTTCTGAAT
This sequence comes from Rutidosis leptorrhynchoides, assembly GCF_046630445.1. NCBI lineage: Eukaryota > Viridiplantae > Streptophyta > Magnoliopsida > Asterales > Asteraceae > Rutidosis > Rutidosis leptorrhynchoides. The sequence goes on along the minus strand of NC_092341.1, from coordinate 21,010,278 downwards.
TTTCTTCTTAACCCCAACCTTCACAAGATAAGAAAACAGGTTAATGTTTTACTTTAATGGAGGATGGAGGAAGGGTAGAGACGAGTTACAGAGATAAAGTGAAAAGAATAGAGATATGGAAAAGAATGAGTGGAGGAAATAAATGTTGGACCCAGTGACTCATATAGGACTAATATTTTGTTTATTATGGAGTATTAGTTTTAGTTATAAACTCTCATATTAAACCCTTGTTTTCTTTAAATGTTCATTTTAGCCTATCTATATTTTTTTTACTAAACCTGATTTGCGTAGAGGTGTATACCAAATAGTTATATTTTTACTACAAAATACTATTAAATACGATACAATTTTACACAAGTTATTTATTTATTTATAGAGTGGATATACCTAAACCTTGCTACAATACTTATAGGCAGTGTACCTAATCGTACAGTAGTGTAGTTTTTAGTAAGTCTGGTTCGTTCCACAGGAAGCTAGCCAAGTTTAACACTATTTTTAAAACTATATTTGTATAAATATAAATATAAGTAGTATTATTATTATAAAAGGGGGTTTTTACCGTTTAATGACCGGTTTGTCGATTTAAAAACTTAAGTCGCAGTTAAAACCTAATGTAAAATATTAAATATATAAAAGACTTAATTTAAAGCGTAAAGTAAATAACAATAATTAAAGTACGATAAATTAAAGTGCGATAAATAAAATGACAATAAATAAAATTGCGATAATTAAAAAGTGCAATAATTAAAATGAAAATAAATTAAAGTGCGATAATTAAAAGTGCAATTAAATATGAAATAAAGGAATTATGCTTATTTAAACTTCCGTAATCATGATGTTTGACGTGTTGATTTTAGTTTATTACCATGGGTTAATTGTCCTTTGTCCTGGATTATTCAATATGTCCATCTTGTTTTTGTCCATAACAGTTCATCAGTCATAAATATAAAGTGCGAGTGTCCTCGTCAAATTATCCTTATATCCGAAGTCAAATATTCCAACTAATTGGAGACTTAAACTATAATTACACTAATTTTCCTTGTATATAATTCACCCCTGTTTTAATAAGTCAATTGACTATTAATCCATTCCCGTGTCCGGTTAAATGAACGATTATTAGTACTTATAAATATCCCGCCCATCGTGTCCGATCGAGTGTATGTGGTTATTTATAGGTACGTCCAATTGTAAATCTTTATATTAAATTAACAAACTATCATTTAATTAAACAAATATAAAGCCCATTAATAGCCCATAGTCTAGTTTCCACAAGTGTCGTTCTTTTGTCCAAACCCCAATTATGGTACAAAGCCCAATTACCCCGTCTTTAATATTTAGCCCAACTTCACGATTACTTCAGCTTAAATAAGCATAATAATAACTTAGCTACGAGACATTAATTTAAAAAGGTTGAACATAACTTACAATGATTAATAATAGCGTAGCGTTACACGGACAGAATTTCGACTTACACCCTTACAACATTCGCTAACATACCCTTATTATTATTAAATTAAAATGATATATATATATATATATATATATATATATATATATATATATATATATATATATATATATATATATATATATATATATATATATATTACGTTGAGATAGAGAGATAGATAAAAGATGTGTGATATTCGGCCGAAAACTGCGAAATTTATAGGACCTGACCAGATTTTTTGCTCCATGCGATCGCATGGAATTGGTTCTTCCTGGCCATGCGATCGCATGGCCCTCTTTTACAGCTCAGGAACCTTTGTTTTCTTGTTTGCCGACGGTTTTATTAAATAATATAATATATAAATAATTTTAAGAATTAATTATATATTATATTATATTCATGTGCATAGTTGACTTTTAATTTTTAGTCCGTTGCGTCGAGCGTTGAAAGTTGACTCTGGTCCCGGTTCCGGATTTTCGAACGTCCTTGCGTACAATTTAATATCTTGTACTTTGCGTTTTGCGTCTTGTACTCTTGTAATTTTGAGACGTTTCTCATCAATAATTTGAACCACTTTGATTGTACTTTGTACTTTTTAGCTTTTTGGTCGTTTGCGTCTTTAATTCGTCGAATCTGTCTTTTGTCTTCACCTTTTATTATATAAACGAATATCACTTGTAAATAGAACAATTGCAACTAAAAGCTTGTCTTTCTTGAGGGATAATGTTATGAAATATATGTTCATTTTGTGACGACCCGGGATTTTTCGACTTAATTTAAACTAAATCTTTATATGTTTCCAACACGATAAGCAAAATCTGTAATGTTGAGTCTCGAAAAGTTTGAAACTATATTTATTTAATCAATTACCCTTTGACCGTGCTCGACGATTCACGAACAATTGTTGTAACTAAATATGTATATATAATAATTAATAAATATAAATGTATGTATATATAATAATTAAATATAATTGAAACATTAAAAATCAAATATGTAAAATATTATGCAAGATAATAAAGTTGTTATTAAAAATTAATCTATATAAACATATATGAATTCTGTACATAATTATTATTATATGTATATTATAATATATACAAATTATGTAAATAATAGATATTCAATTATGTTATATTAAATAAGTATTACATAAATAATAATAGGTGATATTAATACATTAAATTTAATTACAAATTAAAACAAAGTTGTTGTTGTAATATTATTATTACTTTACTATTAATATTAATAAGTGTATTATTATTATTGTTATAATTGTAAAGTTATCAAAGTACAAATTTTATATAAAGATTTAATTAAAAGTATAAATTAATGGTAATTTAAATGTCACTAGTTATTATTATTATTATTATTATTAATATTATTATTATTATTATTATTCATTAAATATAAATTAGGCATTTAAAATTTCATACAGGTACAAGAACACATTTGATTTTCAACCTCAACTGTTTTAAATGCTTGTTTTCTATCTCAAATCTGTTAGATGTCTCAATCACTTTATCAATACATTACAAAACCAGTACAAATCAATCACAGCCTGTATATTTTTTTTATTTTCTTTCCTTTCTTCTTTGTCTGATTAACGGATTGATGTCGACTACCTTATCCCATAAAACAACCAAATTGTGCAGTGATATGGATTACTTCATTCACCTTCCCCTCTATTATTTTTTTTTTCTCTTGGCCGACCCATAACATCAAACAACCACCATCAAGCACCACTACCCCATTTGATCATCATCTTCATTAACAATCACCAAAACCCTTAGTCTTTCTTCAGTTCAAACAACATCACCAACTTACAATCATCGACTATATGCTTGCTCTTTTCGATTATCATCAAACAACAACCACCATTCAAACTCACACAAACTGCCACACCCTTCGAGCCAACTCACAACCACCATGACAGACCACAATCACCATCATCGGCCCCTACACCATATTTTTTTCCTGTTTTCCTTTGTGAAACAAACACCACAAAATCCTAACACCCCATGTCTCCTTGCTATTCGCTTGTTTCTGTTTCTATTACCTTCGAAAATCACCAAACACCACGACCATCTTCCACCACCTTGAAGAACCACCACTTCACATCTTGAATACACTATAACCGCCACCACCATCTTTACACTACCAACTTTCTATTTTTTTTCCTCTCTTTCTTTCCTGTTTCGAACTCCTGCTGCTACTATAAATAATTGACGTTCTTGCAGTAATGAGTATTGCCCTCGACCATTACTTTTAAAGACGAACAAGTGTAAATAAACATATATTAAGATATATGTCTTGATGCACTATGTAGCAAAAATAGTTTGTGGCAGACAAACTAATTGTCTAAAAATTCATGAGACCCATGATGGTTTACAAACTTTTGCCTTTTAATAAAAGACTTATATTCATCCAAAAACGTTGCCAAAGTAAGTGGTCTGTCAACATGCTAAATGAATATTAGGGCGGTCCCACGTAGAGATTTGGATAATCTATTGTGTACTTATACTCCTGCAAATAATTCGGATAGGGAATTAGCATGCCACCTGGTAGGGAATACGGTTTCTACTTTCTGTTTCGAATTTTATGATCTAAATTTGTGGACCTTGTTCCAATTCCTACTTTGGGTCGAGAATCCCTTTTCAAATCATTGGGCCGTGTATCATTGTATGGATAAGCCAAGACCCAACATAAATCAAACCCAATACACATACAAATGTTATTAGGGTTCGTTCTACTATACATACTTAGTATTTCTGCTGCCGTTAGATTTCTGTGACCGAAGACCCAAAACGAACGTATCAGTAATGCCACTGTTTTAACAATGATGCAATGAAGATGTTGATGATGATAGGTGATGGTATAACGATAAAGGAATGATTATGATGATAATAGTTTAAGTTAATGATGATGATGTTATGGAAGATGATGATGTGAATATTAATGATGATGATATTATGATAATAATCGGTGATAAAGACCATGATTGTTAGATGATGTCTGCCTGCGTACGGTTCTTGCACTGTCGTTCGAAGGCTCCTGTTACCAAGCCATAACCTATTGTTGTGATGTTACATGTGGTTGTTAAGTAGGCTTCAAATCCAATAGGGCTTTAATTTAACTAGGAATGGATTAGTGGGCTTTTGAATCGATTTCAGTTTTGGGCTTATCTTATCTAATTGGGTCGAATTCTGTTTTTAATTGTTGGGCCAAGATGTTGAGATGGAAGAAGAGAAGTCGGGTTAAAAAGAGTAAACATGCGAGATATAACAGAAAGAAACAGATGGTGATATGGTTAAGGGTGTTGTTGTTAAACGAGTGGTCTCAGGTTCAAGCCTTGTCTTAGGCATTTTTTTTAGGAAAAAGCTTTTAAAGGTAGTTTCTATGTTTATTTTTATTATTATTATCTTATGATGATTATTAGTGTTATTATTCATATTATTATTATTAAGTATTAAGTATTAGTATCATTAAGTATTAAGTATTAGTATTATTATTAATATCATCCTTATTATCATTGTTAATAAACGTATTATTATTATTATAGATATTATAGTTATTATTATTATTACCATTACTATTATCATTATCATTTTTACTAAGGATTATCATTAAAGTTATCATTATTACTAAAATTATTATTAAGATTATTATTATTATTATTATCAATATTATTATTATCATTATTATTATCAGTTTCATATTAACAATATTATATTTACAAATTAAATATATAAGATATATAAATTTGTTCGATTTCATTTATATGTGTTAATATATAAATTATATAGGTTCGTGAATCCGAGGCCAACCCTGCATTATTCAGTTCAATCGGGTGCATATTTTTACTACAAAATATCGTATGGTGAGTTTATTTGATTCCCTTTTACTCTTTACATTTTTGGGAATGAGAATACATGCGCTGCTTTTATAACTGTTTTACGAAATAGACACGAGTAAATAAAACTACATTCTATGGTTGGATTAGTAAACTGAATATGCCCCTTTATAGTCTGGTAATCTAAGAATTAGGGAACAGACACCCTAATTGACGCGAATCCTAAAGATAGATCTATCGGGCCCAACAAGCCCCATCCAAAGTACCGGATGCTTTAGTACTTCGAAATTTATATCATTTCCGAAGGAGGATCCCGGAATGATGGGGATATTCTTATATATATTGTGAATGTCGGTTACCAGGTGTTCAATTCATATGAATGATATTTTTGTCTCTATGCATGGGACATATGTTTATGAGAATTGGAAATATGAAATCTTGTGGTCTATTAAAATTATGAAATGATTATTTATGTTAAACTAATGAACTCACCAACCTTTTGGTTGATACTTTAAAGCATGTTTATTCTCAGGTATGAAAGAAATCTTCCGTTGTGCATTTGCTCATCTTAAAGATATTACTTGGAGTCATTCATGACATATTTCAAAAGACGTTGCATTCGAGTCGTTGAGTTCATCAAGATTATTATTAAGTCAATTATAGTAAGATATATTGCGAAATGGTATGCATGTTGTCAACTTTTGATGTAATGAAAGATTGTCTATTCAAAAACGAATGCAATGTTTGTAAAATGTATCATATAGAGGTCAAGTACCTCGCGATGTAATCAACTGTTGTGAATCGTTTATAATCGATATGGACTTCGTCCGGATGGATTAGGACGGGTCTTCACAGTTGGTATCAGAGCGGTGGTCTTAGCGAACCATGTCTGCATTAGTGTGTCTAACTGATAAGTTGTTAGGATGCATTAGTGAGTCTGGACTTTGACCGTGTCTGCATGTCAAAAGTTTTGCTTATCATTTTGTGTCAAAAATTACCTGCTTATCATTCTTAGAGAATCACTTGCTTATCATTCTTAGTCTAGACACGTTCTACTGCATTGACTGCATGAATAGTGTATAGACAAAATTCATATCTTAGCGTATCTGCTACTTCATATCTTAGCGTATCTGTTACTGTAACTTTGCCTGACAACTCCCGTAGGTTCCTCCGTAACTTATGGGATTTTAGTATTATATATGCATATGTAAATTATGTATTGCAGGGTACTAATCTACATCCTATAATCTATTTTTTTATCGAAAATTTTTCATCTGATCGTACGAGATGAATCCCTCAACCAGTTCGAGTCCCTCAGATTCCGATAGTTATTCCGGCGGCTATTCCGATATGGATTTCCACTCAAACTCCGAAAGCAGTATAACCAGAATGAATCAACCAATCATCCATCCCCAATTCATCTAATGGGTTCGTAGTCAACTTAATCAATAGAGATGCGAATAAGGCGATCTCTTCCACCAACCGAATTCACCTATTGGCGAAGAACCTGAAACACTTACCGGCGAACCAGTTCGAAACACCAATTTCACCATCATTTCCCGAATATCTCGCCATGATTATATACTATCTCAAAATTCTAAACCTTATTCATTCGCTTGTTCTGATTGACAATCATTTCAGTATAATAAAAGAAGTCAATAAGCTTCGTGCTCGAGTTGTAGCCCTGGAAAGTGTGGTGCAAAACGTACCAGCTTCAGCAACATCACCTGCAACACCAGTGCCACCAACAACCCAAGTTTCAACATCACACGCCTCAACATCTCATTCCATACCTCGAATATAATCATCGTTCTACGTATGGTGCTACATCCATTATCTTCGTCCTTCATGGCGATTAAGTAATCTCTAATGTTTTAGAGATTATGTATTCTAGTTCTAACGATAAATCAAATGAGATTAATATCATATTAACTCATTAAATCCATGATTTACATCTGAAGAAAATATATATGTATATATGTTTTCATAAAGATTGTAATTAGAAATTCTTTTGTACAAACTATTAATGGTGAAAATATTTTAACGGGTAGGTAATACCCGAGGAAATATTTAACTGTCATATTAACATGTTATACTATACATTCTTCAAATCTGATTCAATAGTCATTTCCTATCATACTTACATCCACAGATATATAAATCCGTTCACCACAGAATAACCATTTTCATTCAAATTTCATATTTGGATTTTGACCTATCAGAATCCAACAAGTGGCATAATGAAGAAAACATTTGACGGAATAAAAATTATTAGAAACAAACAAATTAACTATGAAAATTTTTGTTAAGAATCCACGCTAACAAAATCCTAGCTAACTGTTTCTAGCTAATTGTGGACTAATCAACTGAGGACTACCAATAAAGGACAATTAAAATGAATTAAAATATTGATTATAACATATGAAACTAAACAATTCTTCAAGTTTGCCACTTGATTTCATCTTAAACCTCAATCGTATTTTTACGATTACAAATCTGCGTTCAAATTTTTCATGATTCTTGAAAACACCTTAATCGAGAGGATGAACCAACTGCACTTCATCTACGGAAGAAAAGATTGATGCGTATAGTTATGCATCTGAAAAACTCTCAGAAACTGAGTAAACGTTTAACACATAGTTGTGCTAATTCCTTAGTGTTATTATTACCCAAAATAACATAATAATTCCTTCCAAAGTAGCGAATCTTGTCAAAGCTCCATCAAGACAACTTCGACTATATGTTCGAAACAACCTTATTATAACCTTGATATATATGCGTGCTCTTTTATTGTTACCGGAGAACCTTTCATATTCTAACATATTACCAGAAGATGTACCAACAACCTTGTCGCTTCTTGGTTTAAATCTCTCCGATAAATCATTATATTTATTCATTGAAACCTTATCATATACTCATCCGCATCTTGTAACAAGAACTGCCATACCAATTATCGGGAGTCAGTAATCAGTACTTTGAAAATGCACAACATATCTACATCGACAGTTATATGTATAACATTTATCTTTTAGAATTATGGTCTTTTATTCTGAAATTCTGAACAGCACTCAGTCTACAAATCAATACTCTGAATGCTGAAAAAGCTGAATGAAGCAGCAGAAACTGTAGACAACTGTAAATGACCTTAATCGTCAGAAGTTTAATGATAAAGAATAGTATGTTGGAAAAGGTCAGAAAAATTGGAACTGGAAAATGGATTGAGCTAACCCCGAAGGAAATCAAGGACAAATACAAGGACCAAACTCTGTATTTAAAGAATCTGATGATTCTGTTTTTGATGAAATCTTTAGCGAATACCTTGCTTTCGAATCTAAACTCTTACGGATAAATCTTCTTCATCATCCATCGATATTAGAAATTCCAAGATATCGTATCTTTCATTATAAAAATTCTCCATATTTCTGAAGATATTTTCATAACTGTTCTTATCTGAAATCATTAATCTCATCGTGCTATCAGTGTTACATCATATAGAAACTGTTAGTTTCTATATTCTGTAAACTTTTGAGATTAAAATATGAATGTTATTGAAGTAATGCTGGGAACTGATGCATGAGTTAGTATAATATAATGACACTTGATCAACGTGATTATATTACAGTAAGACATGCTGAGTTTCTAATGGGACGCGATGATTCACAGATCCTAACATCATCACGTGCCATGTTACATAACTCTTTCATTCTGCTTAACTTCTGAACATATCAAGAAAATATATTCTTGATAGTTCTATTCTCAGTGATTCAGGTAATTTGACAAAACAAATCGTGCTACTATTTTTCCTTTCTACCTTGTATATTATGATAATTCGAAACTCCATACCTATGAATTCTGGACCGTTACTTGTGAAAAGTAAACAAAAGCATGAAGCTCCGAAATAGAAAGGGGGTATAAATCGCAGCAAATAAGAGAACGCATTAACTGTGGATGACAATAATTATAGGAGACAGAAGCAGTGACATTGAAATATAAGGGAAGATATAAAACCCAATAACAACACAGAAGTTACAAACCGTGAATATTAATACGAATAGCAATATAAAGACACGGTATAATTAAGAATAGTATTCCCCTAAGGCAATAGTAGAAGTAAACAGATTTTCTGGTGGAAGATTGAAAAGAAGGACGACAGATACATAGATAGGAAAATATCAAGAATCAGAACTGGATAGAGCATTTCCACAAAATTTTAGAAGTAGGAATAGATGAAGAAAGTATAGAAATGGTGAAAGTAATGGAACGGAAGAAGTACATTTATAGTGACAATACCAGACAAAGAAATCAAGGCAGATTTCCGCATTAATTATAGCAATCTTAATTTCCTCACTCGCCGAAGAATCAAATCTTTTAGATTTCGAAGATTTTCTTCAAATTCCTTGAATTCCGGAATTCAACCCTGACTCGGTCAAAAGTTAAGACGAATCTTTACTTTTCCTATTTCAATCTTTCGCGATAACTTCACTCATACGCTTCAAGTAATAGAATTGTTTTATCCATATTACTCAATGATGATAAAACACAATTTATCAACTCATATTCGTCATGAAAACATTTTTATTGTTAACCATGACCACCTCACTCAAATTTCGGGACGAAATTTCTTTAACGGGTAGGTACTGTGACGACCCGGGATTTTTCGACTTAATTTAAACAAAATCTTTATATGTTTCCAACACGATAAGCAAAATCTGTAATGTTGAGTCTCGAAAAGTTTGAAACTATATTTATTTAATCAATTACCCTTTGACCGTGCTCGACGATTCACGAACAATTGTTGTAACTAAATATGTATATATAATAATTAATAAATATAAATGTATGTATATATAATAATTAAATATAATTGAAACATTAAAAATCAAATATGTAAAATATTATGCAAGATAATAAAGTTGTTATTAAAAATTAATCTATATAAACATATATGAATTCTGTACATAATTATTATTATATGTATATTATAATATATACAAATTATGTAAATAATAGATATTCAATTATGTTATATTAAATAAGTATTACATAAATAATAATAGGTGATATTAATACATTAAATTTAATTACAAATTAAAACAAAGTTGTTGTTGTAATATTATTATTACTTTACTATTAATATTAATAAGTGTATTATTATTATTGTTATAATTGTAAAGTTATCAAAGTACAAATTTTATATAAAGATTTAATTACAAGTATAAATTAATGGTAATTTAAATGTCACTAGTTATTATTATTATTATTATTATTAATATTATTATTATTATTATTATTCATTAAATATAAATTAGGCATTTAAAATTTCATACAGGTACAAGAACACATTTGATTTTCAACCTCAACTGTTTTAAATGCTTGTTTTCTATCTCAAATCTGTTAGATGTCTCAATCACTTTATCAATACATTACAAAACCAGTACAAATCAATCACAGCCTGTATATTTTTTTTATTTTCTTTCCTTTCTTCTTTGTCTGATTAACGGATTGATGTCGACTACCTTATCCCATAAAACAACCAAATTGTGCAGTGATATGGATTACTTCATTCACCTTCCCCTCTATTATTTTTTTTTCTCTTGGCCGACCCATAACATCAAACAACCACCATCAAGCACCACTACCCCATTTGATCATCATCTTCATTAACAATCACCAAAACCCTTAGTCTTTCTTCAGTTCAAACAACATCACCAACTTACAATCATCGACTATATGCTTGCTCTTTTCGATTATCATCAAACAACAACCACCATTCAAACTCACACAAACTGCCACACCCTTCGAGCCAACTCACAACCACCATGACAGACCACAATCACCATCATCGGCCCCTACACCATATTTTTTTCCTGTTTTCCTTTGTGAAACAAACACCACGAAATCCTAACACCCCATGTCTCCTTGCTATTCGCTTGTTTCTGTTTCTATTACCTTCGAAAATCACCAAACACCACGACCATCTTCCACCACCTTGAAGAACCACCACTTCACATCTTGAATACACTATAACCGCCACCACCATCTTTACACTACCAACTTTCTATTTTTTTTCCTCTCTTTCTTTCCTGTTTCGAACTCCTGCTGCTACTATAAATAATTGACGTTCTTGCAGTAATGAGTATTGCCCTCGACCATTACTTTTAAAGACGAACAAGTGTAAATAAACATATATTAAGATATATGTCTTGATGCACTATGTAGCAAAAATAGTTTGTGGCAGACAAACTAATTGTCTAAAAAGTCGTGAGACCCATGATGGTTTACAAACTTTTGCCTTTTAATAAAAGACTTATATTCATCCAAAAACGTTGCCAAAGTAAGTGGTCTGTCAACATGCTAAATGAATATTAGGGCGGTCCCACGTAGAGATTTGGATAATCTATTGTGTACTTATACTCCTGCAAATAATTCGGATAGGGAATTAGCATGCCACCTGGTAGGGAATACGGTTTCTACTTTCTGTTTCGAATTTTATGATCTAAATTTGTGGACCTTGTTCCAATTCCTACTTTGGGTCGAGAATCCCTTTTCAAATCATTGGGCCGTGTATCATTGTATGGATAAGCCAAGACCCAACATAAATCAAACCCAATACACATACAAATGTTATTAGGGTTCGTTCTACTATACATACTTAGTATTTCTGCTGCCGTTAGATTTCTGTGACCGAAGACCCAAAACGAACGTATCAGTAATGCCACTGTTTTAACAATGATGCAATGAAGATGTTGATGATGATAGGTGATGGTATAACGATAAAGGAATGATTATGATGATAATAGTTTAAGTTAATGATGATGATGTTATGGAAGATGATGATGTGAATATTAATGATGATGATATTATGATAATAATCGGTGATAAAGACCATGATTGTTAGATGATGTCTGCCTGCGTACGGTTCTTGCACTGCCGTTCGAAGGCTCCTGTTACCAAGCCATAACCTATTGTTGTGATGTTACATGTGGTTGTTAAGTAGGCTTCAAATCCAATAGGGCTTTAATTTAACTAGGAATGGATTAGTGGGCTTTTGAATCGATTTCAGTTTTGGGCTTATCTTATCTAATTGGGTCGAATTCTGTTTTTAATTGTTGGGCCAAGATGTTGAGATGGAAGAAGAGAAGTCGGGTTAAAAAGAGTAAACATGCGAGATATAACAGAAAGAAACAGATGGTGATATGGTTAAGGGTGTTGTTGTTAAACGAGTGGTCTCAGGTTCAAGCCTTGTCTTAGGCATTTTTTTTAGGAAAAAGCTTTTAAAGGTAGTTTCTATGTTTACTTTTATTATTATTATCTTATGATGATTATTAGTGTTATTATTCATATTATTATTATTAAGTATTAAGTATTAGTATCATTAAGTATTAAGTATTAGTATTATTATTAATATCATCCTTATTATCATTGTTAATAAACGTATTATTATTATTATAGATATTATAGTTATTATTATTATTACCATTACTATTATCATTATCATTTTTACTAAGGATTATCATTAAAGTTATCATTATTACTAAAATTATTATTAAGATTATTATTATTATTATTATCAATATTATTATTATTATTATTATTATCAGTTTCATATTAACAATATTATATTTACAAATTAAATATATAAGATATATAAATTTGTTCGATTTCATTTATATGTGTTAATATATAAATTATATAGGTTCGTGAATCCGAGGCCAACCCTGCATTATTCAGTTCAATCGGGTGCATATTTTTACTACAAAATATCGTATGGTGAGTTTATTTGATTCCCTTTTACTCTTTACATTTTTGGGAATGAGAATACATGCGCTGCTTTTATAACTGTTTTACGAAATAGACACGAGTAAATAAAACTACATTCTATGGTTGGATTAGTAAACTGAATATGCCCCTTTATAGTCTGGTAATCTAAGAATTAGGGAACAGACACCCTAATTGACGCGAATCCTAAAGATAGATCTATCGGGCCCAACAAGCCCCATCCAAAGTACCGGATGCTTTAGTACTTCGAAATTTATATCATGTCCGAAGGAGGATCCCGGAATGATGGGGATATTCTTATATATATTGTGAATGTCGGTTACCAGGTGTTCAATCCATATGAATGATATTTTTGTCTCTATGCATGGGACATATGTTTATGAGAAATGGAAATATGAAATCTTGTGGTCTATTAAAATTATGAAATGATTATTTATGTTAAACTAATGAACTCACCAACCTTTTGGTTGACACTTTAAAGCATGTTTATTCTCAGGTATGAAAGAAATCTTCCGTTGTGCATTTGCTCATCTTAAAGATATTACTTGGAGTCATTTATGACATATTTCAAAAGACGTTGCATTCGAGTCGTTGAGTTCATCAAGATTATTATTAAGTCAATTATAGTAAGATATATTGCGAAATGGTATGCATGTTGTCAACTTTTGATGTAATGAAAGATTGTCTATTCAAAAACGAATGCAATGTTTGTAAAATGTATCATATAGAGGTCAAGTACCTCGCGATGTAATCAACTGTTGTGAATCGTTTATAATCGATATGGACTTCGTCCGGATGGATTAGGACGGGTCTTCACACATTTTTAGCATTATCAAATATTTCCACACTTGAGCGTTGCTTATCCTCAAGCAATATAGTCTTGAAATAAAAATACTAGAATCACTTCTTTATTCTTCACACTTTGTACATCAGTGATTTTTATACGGCGGTATGAACAATGGTAGTAACGATGTGGTTTACAGTCCCACATGACTATGAAAATTTAGATCCTTTAGGAAATTGGATCTTTATGAAAACATTTGATCTTTTGAAAATTCAATCTAGCTTTTACTCTAGATAAGTTTTCTGGAATAACCCTTCACCGGTGTTTGCAAATTGTTTTTGTGGGTTGTGTGGGTTTCAGATTTGAAAATTTTAGCTCAAAACTTGCGGTTTTGTGTCACCCACTTGCTAACCTTGTATTGAAAAAGCAACACATCCAGTATACTTGCTCCGTATATTACCTTTCGGTAAACTACCGTCCGGTTGTAAAGGAAAGCGTTGAACAAGCAACTGTTAAGGCAATGTCCCGTGACATGCTTTTAATTATGGTCTATATCGTGTCGGATGCAATTACTATCCTTTGTATGAGCAATAGTAAAGATCACTCTATAGTTTTTCGGTCTGGCACAAGGTCCTGTCTTCGACCATGCTATGTAACCACCGTTCTTACGGTTGACACCCGATTTGGTTCAGGTGACCTAATGAATTCCAGGTGAATTCCTAGGATTTTACGTTCAATGGTAATGAACGTATTGAAAATAGGGTTTTCAGAAAACAAATCGGTTTGTAATTTTGATCAAAATATTTTCTCGTTCAAGCTCGAGTTTAGATATCATCGAATTCCATGAGTTTGTAATTCTCAATCTTTAAAAGTCAATCTCAAAGATTGATTAATATCAGTCTTAAAAGCTGATTTTTGATCTTTAAGGATATTATCCTTTCTGGGGATCTGATTCATTAGTCTTATAAGCTAATTTGCACGGCGCCCTCCCCATTTTACGAGACAGATCCTCTCATGGTTAGGATAAGTCTGACCACTTGACGACCCTGTTTGATGCTGAGATCCGTGAATTTCCTGATGATTTTAGAGATGACTTTTCTAGATTTTTCGTCAACCTACAGCTGGTCTGGACGACAACTTCCTGACCTAAATCAAGAAGCGCGTGTCTTTTTTGGAAGACTTTACTTCCTTTTAATGATGGAATTGATTCATCGTGCAGATCCATCTTTCTTTCAAATATATATTACAATAAATTAGGTAAAACTGATTAAAATCGTCCAAAACAAAAGTACCTGTAATAATCTTGTACAAACATATGTGATATGTGTTTTAAATAACTTGGTAAATTCTTCCCACACTTAGCTTTTATTTATTTATTTTTTTTTCTTTGCCTTTTTATTCTCCTCTATTCCATTTTAAATGAATTCTGACGTTTTGAGTTGTTTCTCCATTTATGTTCTCTCCGAGGTAACAATAATTTCGGCATTAACACCTAGTTTTATCGTTCATAAATATTTATAAACATGTTTTTGAATTCATTTAGTTGAAAATTTTGTCAAATTTTCACAAAATTTGGCAATTATACTAAGTGTAAACCCGAGAGAATTTATAACCCTTCCCCACACTTGAGATCATGCAATGCCCTTATTTGCATAAAATCAGACTATAATTATAAATTCATGAGGGTGATTAGTGTAGAAAAGTGATTAAAAATACTGAGTTTGCAAACATATTGTTTTATATCACATTTGATATTTTACGTCTTGTCGTTAAAATTAGTAGCTTTTACTGAACTTAATGTCAGTCTTTGAAAATGTGTTGTTTTACCCTGTTTTGTACATAAGATAACTACAAACATATATATACATACTTTGACATATATATATATATATATATATATATATATATATATATATATATATATATATATATATATATATATATATATATATATATATATATATATATATATATATATATATATAAACCTTTATTTATTAAAACAATTTAAATGAATAATTTTTAAAATTTTGTTTCCTTTTACTTTATGTAGTTTCGGTATGTTTACCTAGTCCATCCCTTGACAAAATTTAAAATTTGTTGTTTTTAAAGCGATTGTTTTAAAAGCAAAGATTTTTGGGTTTTTTTAATTTTTTTTTGGTATACTTTAAATCAATAAAATAAAAAAATAATGATAACAAAATTTTTCGCCCCGCCCTCGGGTAAAACAATTTCGGTTTCATGACCTAGTCTTCAACTTACGATGAATTTTAGAAATCGTTTTTTAAACTTAATGAAATAAAGTAATTTTTGTTTTTAAATTCACAAAAAAAAAAAACTTAAATTTAAAAATGCATATTAATTTCATACAAAACCTACAAAACAAAAATTTAGAATGGGAGGAGAAAACTAGTTATTTAGTGTCTGCTAGTGGAAAAGACCAATCGGATTCCATTCTCGGAACTACACGAGAACAGAACAACTAACTCTAAACAGTATTTTCTTTTTAGAACATTTGAATCTCCCCACACTTAGGTAACTGTGGTGTCGAAATTTTGATTAACTTCATTGTCAATTTCTCTTGGACCATAATCAACTTGCATTTCTGTGACTTTTGCTTTTAGCCATTGGTCGGATTCCTGTGTAATTTCCACAAATTCAACTAGTTTTGCCTTTTCTTTAGGCGATAGATTGGATACTAACCGGTTACATAACTTAAAGTTCCCCTTGGTTCTAGCATCGCGAATCTGTTTAATAAGTTTCTTCATTGAACTGTTAATAACAGAGTCATTTAATTTCGCATCAACAACTGGGCTCTTTGTTATCAAGTCATCATTAGGTGTTACTTCATTTTCCCCACACTTAGGCGTTTTATTATTGCTAAGCACTACCGTTGGGGTTGGTAAAACAACATGGTTCTTACCAATCATTTTTGTTGGTTCAACGGTTTTGGTTGGTGGAGATTTAGACTTTCGAATCACAAAGGTGATCGATTTTTCATCATCACTAAGTGTCATTCTACCCTCTCTTACATCAAATAACGCCCGGGTGGACGCTAAGAATGGTCGACCTAAAATTAGAGGAATGTTTGGGTCCTCTTCTATGTTAATAACAATAAATTCGACTAGAAAGGTTAAATTACCTACTTGAACGGGTAGGTTGTCAGCAATTCCAACTGGGTGCTTAATGGTTTGATCAAAGAGTCGGACACTCATCTCTGTTGGACTTAACTCACCTACTCCTAATCTCTTATATAATGAAAGAGGCATAACACTTATACTCGCACCTAAATCTGCTAGTGCATCATACATGACACAATCACTAAGTAGACAAGGAATAATAAATTCACCCGGATCACCCAACCTGGGTGGAGGTTTCGGTGGAACTGTCTTTACCGGGTTTACTTTTACGGTTTTTGTTTCTTGTACTTTCTTATTTTTCTTCTTCTTCTTTCCAGAGGTATCACAAACTTTATTACCTATTACTTGCTCATACTCAACTCCTTTTCTTGGAAACCGGATGGGTGGTCTGTATGGTGCCACCACTGGCTTTACATACTCGGCTAGTGGTGGTGGCGTAACTTCTTCATTGTTACTCACATCTAAAACCTTCCCATCTTCTGGTGTTGGTTTTTTTTCAGAATTTGTTGACACCATATTAACATTCTCATTCCGAGGATTTACTTCAGTATCACTCAGTAGCTTTCCTTGTTCCCTCTTACTTATCATGCTAGCAAGAGTTCCTACGTGTTTTTCTAGATTCGAAATGGAAGCTTATTGAGTTCTTAATGACTGATCAAACCTCTCATTTGTTTGGGTTTGAGATGTTATAAATTGTGTTTGAGATTCCATTAGCTTTGCCATCATTTCTTCTAAATTTGGCTTTTTCTCTTCGGTTTGTTGTGGTGGTTTATACAAGTTAGGTCTTTGTTGATTGAAAGTGTTATTTTGAGTTGGTTGGTTATTCGGACCTTGTTGGTTGTACGAGTTATTGTTTGGCCCATTTGGATTGTAAAGAATGTTTTGATTTTGGATTGAAGTTTGGCTTTGGCGGTTGATAATTATTCTGATAATTATTTCCCGGCCTTTGGTTCATGTAGGAAACATTCTCTCGTTGTTCCATCGTTTGCTCAATGTGACAATATTTCGTTAAGTGTGGTCCACCGCATTGCTCACAACTGATTTGTATTGCGTGAATATCTTTAGTCATCTTTTCTATTCGTCTCTCGAAAGCATCTATTTTTGCGGAAACGGAATCAAAGTCATGGCTAGAATCGGCTCTAGCCGCTTTAAATGAACGAAATATATCTTTTTCCTGGTGCCACTCATGCGAGTGGGAGGCTGTGTTATCAATTATCTTGTGAGCTTCAGTTGCAGTTTTCTTCATAATGGAACCACCAGCTGCTATGTCGATGTCTTTTCGTGTAGGGATGTCGCATCCTTGGTAGAATATTTGTACTATTTGATAAGTGTCTAAACCATGTTGCGGACATCCTCTCAACAACTTTCCAAATCTTGTCCACGCCTCATATAGAGTTTCATTTGGCTTCTGCGTGAATGTAACAATTTCTCCTTGAAGTCTCACATCTTTAGATGCCAGAAAGAATTGTTTAAGAAAATTTTCAACTAAAACATCCCATGTATCAATCGCCCCTTCAGGTAACGATTCTAACCAATCTTTGGCTTCTCCCTTTAAAGTCCAGGGAAATAACATGAGATAGATCTGTTCATCCTCAACTTCTCTGATTTTGAATAGAGTACAGATTCTATTAAATGTACGAAGATGTTCGTTTGGGTCTTCCTTCGGCGCACCACTAAATTGGCATTGATTAGTTACCATGTGTAGGATTTGTCCTTTGATTTCATAATCTGACGCATTAATATCTGGCTTAATAATAGCGTGACCTTGGCCCGTGCGTGTGGCTCTCATTCGGTCTTTCATACTTAGAGGTTCCGGATTTTCCATGATTGAATTTGTTGAATCTGAATCACTAGAGGATTCTGACTTAATGGTTTCTTCCTTGACAATCTCTGGATGAGTAATTTGTAGTTCCAGAGGAATGATTAGTGGTTCAGGATCTCTGAATTGTCCCTGAATATCCTTCTGATTCTCAATTGTGAGGTCGGGTTCAAAAAATGGATTATCGAAAATTTGAATTGGAGTACTTGGTCGACTAGATGATGTTTCTAAAGAAAAATCAACGGCGACAATGTTGGCTAGATGTCTTGATCGAGTTACAGGTGGTGAACGTATAAAAGGTGGTGAACGTTTTGCTCGGTGCATTCACTGAATATCCTATTAGTTATAAAAGATAAATAATTATATAAGTTATCAGATTAATAGACTTTTCTGATTTTGCCCACGTTTCGAATAGTCAATAGATGCAGCAGGTAGCCAGGACCCTTTAAATCGGAAGTCCATAACTCGCCACTAACAAATTCAACTATTACTAAGAACTAAAAAATTTTAGATGTCTATCAATTTAACCACTTAAAATAATTTTTCGTTGAAGTTTAAAGAAATTTTAGAGAAGAAATAGAAAATTCTATGTCCTAAAAACTAGAACGGCGAGAAAAAAGAAAGAAAAAGAGCGCGTCGAAAAACGTCAAAAAATAAAAGGTTGAAAAATAATAAAAAGAACTTAGCGCGTCGAAACTTAAAAGTCTAAAAACTAAGAATTAAAAGTTGCGTCTAAAATATTAAAGCTTAAAAGAAATACTATATTCAAAACGGCAATAAATTAAAAAGTACTAAAAATCTTAAAACGGCGTTGCAAAATTCTAAAGCACCTAAATCTTAGTCTAAAGAAAAAGTACTTAAGGGATTTTACGGTAAAGCCTAAAAATCTAGAAATAAAAATAACTACCGCAAATACTATATCTTAAAACTAGTTACGAGCGATAAAAATACAAATTACGAATTAAACTAATAAAAAGATACGAAGATGTAAAAATAAAACTAAAGTTATAAAAATATAATTTTTATATTATTTATTCTATAAAAGTATCAATTTATTATATTAATAAAACTAATTTAAAACTAAATATTACAAATTAATTAAATCTAAAATTATTTAATATAATATACTAACCCTAATTAGGGTTTAATATTAATAATAATTAATAATAATCCGTAATTAATGCTGTCGGCAGGTTCAGTTGAGCGTGTCAGTAACCCTCATGCGGTCGCATGAGTTTTAGCCTATCGATTCATGCGGTCGCATGAATTAGAAAATCGGGCCAGATTATTTGAGCTGCTACAGTGTAGCCCGTTTACAATTTTAATTTTTTTTATATATTTTTATAGAATATTTATATAAAATAAATAAAAACTTTAATTTTTAAAAACTAAAATAAAATAAAGAAACTTTATAATTATATATATATATATATATATATATATATATATATATATATATATATATATATATATATATATATATATATATATATATATATATATATATATATATAACATACTCTTAAAAATATATAAATTTTGTTTTTCTTTTTATATTTTTGTATTTTTAATATTTAAAACGTATTTTTTTTTCCCAAAAGTAAACTAAGACTTAATAAAAATCTTTTTTATATATATATAGCATTTAAGCAGTCCCCGGCAGCGGCGCCAAAAATACTTGATGTGCGTAGAGGTGTATACGAAATAGTTATATTTTTACTACAAAATACTATTAAATACGATACAATTTTACACAAGTTATTTATTTATTTATTTAAAGAGTGGATATACCTAAACCTTGCTACAACACTTATAGGCAGTGTACCTAATCGTACAGTAGTGTAGTTTTTAGTAAGTCCGGTTCATTCCACAGAGAGCTAGCCAAGTTTAACGCTATATTTTTACAACTATATTTGTATAAATATAAATATAAATATAAGTAGTATTATTATTATAAAAGGGGGTTTTTACCATTTAATGACCGGTTTGTCGATTTAAAAACTTAAGTCGCAGTTAAAACCTAATGTAAAATATTAAATGTATAAAAGACTTAATTTAAAGCGTAAAGTAAATAACAATAATTAAAGTGCGATAAATTAAAGTGCGATAAATAAAATGACAATAAATAAAATTGCGATAATTAAAAAGTGCAATAATTAAAATGACAATAAATTAAAGTGCGATAATTAAAAGTGCAATTAAATATGAAATAAAGGAATTATGCTTATTTAAACTTCCGTAATCATGATGTTTGACGTGTTGATTTTAGTTTATTACCATGGGTTAATTGTCCTTTGTCCTGGATTATTCAATATATCCATCTGGTTTTTGTCCATAACAGTCCATCAGTCATAAATATAAAGTGCGAGTGTCCTCATCAAATTATCCTTATATCTGAAGTCAAATATTCCAACTAATTGGGGACTTAAACTATAATTACACCAATTTTCCTTGTATATAATTCACCCCTGTTTTAATAAGTCCATTGACTATTAATACATTCCCGTGTCCGGTTAAATGAACGATTATTAGTACTTATAAATATCCCGCCCATCGTGTCCGATCGAGTGTATGTGGTTATTTATAGGTATGTCCAATTGTAAATCTTTATATTAAATTAACAAACTATCATTTAATTAAACAAATATAAAGCCCATTAATAGCCCATAGTCTAGTTTCCACAAGTGTCGTTCTTTTGTCCAAACCCCAATTATGGTACAAAGCCCAATTACCCCGTCTTTAATATTTAGCCCAACATCACGATTACTTCGGCTTAAATAAGCATAATAATAACTTAGCTACGAGACATTAATTTAAAAAGGTTGAACATAACTTACAATGATTAATAATAGCGTATCGTTACACGGACAGAATTTCGACTTACACTCTTACAACATTCGCTAACATACCCTTATTATTATTAAATTAAAATTAAAATTAAAATTAAAATTATAATATATATATATATATATATATATATATATATATATATATATATATATATATATATATATATATATATATATATTACGTTGAGATAGAGAGATAGATAAAAGATGTGTGATATTCGGCCGAAAACTGCGAAATTTATAGGACCTGACCAGATTTTTTGCTCCATGCGATCGCATGGAATTTGTTCTTCCTGGCCATGCGATCGCATGACCCTCTTTTACAGCTCAGGAACCTTTGTTTTCTTGTTTGCCGATGGTTTTATTAAATAATATAATATATAAATAATTTTAAGAATTAATTATATATAGTTGACTTGTAATTTTTAGTCCGTTGCGTCGAGCGTTGAAAGTTGACTCTGGTCCCGGTTCCGAACGTCCTTGCGTACAATTTAATATCTTGTACTTTGCGTTTTGCGTCTTGTACTCTTGTAATTTTGAGACGTTTCTCATCAATAATTTGAACCACTTTGATTGTACTTTGTACTTTTTAGTTTTTTGGTCGTTTGCGTCTTCAATTCGTCGAATCTGTTTTTTGTCTTCACCTTTTATTATATAAACGAATATCACTTGTAAATAGAACAATTGCAACTAAATGCTTGTCTTTCTTGAGGGATAATGTTATGAAATATATATTCGTTTTTAGCATTATCAAAACCAAATTTGAAAACAAATACTTTCTATATATTCATTTTCTGACCAAACAAATCGTCCAAGTGTTAGAGTATATTTAATTATACATCTACTTCATATTATTTTTTAAGTGTAAAAGTCACTCAACAATGTAATTATATATGATGAAACCTCTTTACATTTTTTTGCTATCGATAAGTCTATAAAGTATTAACTCCATCCATGTATATACATGTCTTCATCATTTATCATTTACTTCTAGTTTATCACACTAAACATGTATAAAACTTCTACAAATTTGAAAGCTCTTATCATTTTCTACAATTATAGACGATAAAAGAACAAAATTAAATACTCCGTAAGAAATACATATGACGTTAATAAATATATACATGAAATTTGTCATATTAGTTGTTTATAACTATTATGAGATTTGTTGATAAAAACCGTCAACTTTAATGATGTTTTACGTCACTTTTGTGATTTAATTTTTAGCTTAATTTCTTGGCCCCTCGTCAATAAGGAATCTCGGATCCGCCACTAGCTCACACCATTGATATAAGTCATCTATTAAATAAAAATTTGGATTTTTAACCAGTGACACCACTAACTGCCATTCATAAATCCGTCACTGTGTACAATTGGTTATGAAGTCCTAAGAGAAAATCTTGCAAATGGTGGAAACTGTTCATATTTGGCAAGGTTCTTTCAAAAGTTTTTCATGAGTGCAATATCTTGAGGTTTCATCCTAGCCGGTGTAGGAAGTGAGCACGTCTTGTGAATTCTTTGGTATGATCGAGTGGGTGGCTAGTGACTCCGTCAGTGACTTCAATATCGTCGTTAAAAAATAATCACAAAGTACGGATAAGAAAAATAAAGTAAAAATAAATTAAAAACTATAGAAATCGAAAAAAAAAGTATAGAAATCGAAAAACTATAAATTTACATATTAACTAAGAGACAAAAGTTATGAATAGTAACCAGGAGCATTTTCGACTTTTCACCTTTTTTTTTAATTTTAACTAAATTTCATTTTTTCACCAACGCCCCCCACACTTTTTGAAAAATTCAAATCGACCCCCAAACAGGGGGGTAAAGTGTCAAATAATCATTTTCATAAAAAATCTTAAATAAACTCCACCCAAATATTCAACGGCTCATATCTTCTCGCTCGCAACGAGTTAAATTTTTCCGACACCATCGTTAAACTCGAAATAATTTTAGGAACACAATGTCACTAGCTATACGCAAAACCGACGCTTTTTAAAAAACGCTAACATATTAACTAATAGACAAAGTTATGAATAGTAACCAGGGGCATTTTCGACTTTTCACCTTCTTTTTTAATACTAAATTTCATTTTTTCACCAACGCCCCCCACACTTTTTTGAAAAATTCAAATCGACCCCCAAACAGGGGGTAAAGTGTCAAATAACCATTTTCATAAAAAATCTTAAATAAACTCCACCCAAATATTCAACGGGTCATATCTTCTCTCTCGCAACGAGTTAAATTTTTTCGACACCATCGTTAAACTCGAAATAATTTTAGGAACACAATGTCACTAGCTATACGCAAAACGGACGCTTTTTAAAAAACGCTAAATATTTGTGGTACTTTTCATACACGTTGATTTTGCGTTAAATTTTTAAAAGTCGACAATTCCATAGCGAAACGCGGTGAGCAGTACTATTCACGGTACTGTAGCAATTTTTTATTTTTTTTTGTAACAGTTTTTTTCCCATTTTTTCTTTTTTGGTTTCCTTTAAATTTTTCTTCACTCGCAGCAAATATCTACTTGACAAAAAATATGAATAGTACCGATGGTTTCTTTATAATTAGCAGCAGCAAATATCTACTAGGCAAAAAATATGAATAGTACCGATTGTTTCCTTTATATTTTTCTCTACCCGTTGTAACAAATTTCTTTTTTCTTTTTTCTTTTTTGGTTTCCTTTATATTTTTCTCTACCCGCAGAGATGCACCTATATTGTTAATTTAAAATAACATTTAAATTTTTGACGGATTATACCTTTTAGTTTGACTCGAGTTGCGCTTCAACGACATCATCGTTAAACTAAACGCAATAAAATACATTGAAAACCGAATTCCGGCACGAAGCGAGGGTAAACAACTAGTTAAAAACAAATCGAAAGTCACGTTACCAACTTTGACGCGATTTTAGATCGACTTTCACTGTTTCCCTACGCAAACTCACAAATATCTTCAAGGGTACTATCGTCATTTGATTATTCCAAATAACTGGACCCAAATTCCTATTATTCACATATTCCACCACTCACATGATTCTTTTGCACTTTTTAGATTCTTTTCTGATTTTTTTTTTCTCAATCTTTCCTTATATTTTTCTGGACAAAATTTCAAGCTATTGCAGGATTTGCAAATTGCAAATACAAATCCAAATTTAAGCACAATCAGCTCATTTTTTTTTTTTCAATTCCATTTTTATAAAAGTCTTTTTTGGCAATTAGTTCCCTTTTCTAATTATTTTTATCCTAATTGTTTTTTTTTTTTTTTTTTGAGACAAAATTCCAAATACAAATCCAATTTAAGTACAACAACCTCAATCTTCATTTTGTATTTTCCCTTAATAAATCCATCTTTTATTTCAGGGTTTTTGCTTCTCTTACATAAATGCATTCCTGTACACCCACCTCATTTTTATAGTTGCAGCCTCCCTCCACCCACCTTTTATCTCTCACATTCTCAAATTCAGCTTACAAATTTTATGTTTTTGTGTTCATAAACATATAAAACTGCAAAAAATGCAAGCAGTCATCATACAAACAAAGGGCCTTCTGTCCCTCCCTTCAAATCCCAAACCCAAATCATTCTTGAACCCACAACAACAATCACTTAGAAAAAGATTCAATCTTTCAAATTCAAAACCCAAATCCCCAACTGGGTTATCACTAAATCTTGATGGGTTTACAAAATTTGGAAGCTTTTTGACACCCCCAAGTTTGACTCATTCTAAAAAAGTCAAATTTCATGTCTGCAAGGCTTCGGCTACCGGCGTTGCCGTCCCTGACGGCGGCGACGGACTTGAGTCACCGAAATTTATGGGTGTTGAAGTTGTGACATTAAAAAAGATTGTGCCTTTAGGGTTGATGTTTTTTTGTATCCTGTTTAATTATACAATTCTTAGAGATACAAAAGATGTTCTGGTTGTAACTGCTAAAGGGTCAAGTGCAGAAATTATACCCTTTTTAAAAACTTGGGTTAATTTGCCTATGGCAATTGGGTTTATGCTTTTGTATACAAAGTTGTCTAATGTGTTGTCTAAAAAAGCTCTTTTTTATAGTGTAATTCTTCCATTTATTGCCTTCTTTGGGGCTTTTGGGTTTGTTTTTTATCCTCTCAGTGGTTATTTTCACCCAACAGCTCTTGCTGATAGACTTCTTGAGTTTTTGGGGCCTCGATTTCTTGGACCGCTTGCAATTTTGAGAATTTGGAGTTTTTGTTTGTTTTATGTCATGGCTGAACTTTGGGGGAGTGTGGTGGTTTCAGTTCTGTTTTGGGGTTTTGCAAATCAGGTAATAAATTTTGTTTACTTTATTAAAATTTGGTGTATGCTGGTTTTGCTAATGCTTCTTTAAGGTATGATATTTGCTACTGTTGTTGGATCATGATTAGATTGGGGATCATGGTTTACTTGCTTGAATGTATGTTGGTTTTGTTAATGCTTCTTAAGATATGATATTTGCTACTGTTGTTGGATCATGATTAGATTGGGGATCATGGTTTACTTGCTTGAATTAGCATATTGTTAGATTTTAATCTGATAGCAAACTTAGACAGTATACTTTTGAATGAATCTTTTAGGCATACAAGGAGTATGGTGTTAGTATTGGCAGGTTTAACAAAAAGTCAATCGTCAAATTCTACATACTCCGTAATACATATATGTATGAGTATAACATTGCAATCAATT
This sequence comes from Rutidosis leptorrhynchoides, assembly GCF_046630445.1. Taxonomy (NCBI): domain Eukaryota; kingdom Viridiplantae; phylum Streptophyta; class Magnoliopsida; order Asterales; family Asteraceae; genus Rutidosis; species Rutidosis leptorrhynchoides. Next base: position 20,983,917 of record NC_092341.1, on the reverse strand, counting down.
ATGTACTATAATTTTTAGATCTTCGAAGGAATTGAATTAATGTGATTTACATTCAAAACTAGTAATATAACGTGAGGTTTATAAAGGTGTCGATTGGGAACACATCCCTGTTCATGCATATTTTTTCCAAGGGAAAACCTACACACGAACAGCAATGCGAAAGGGTTTTTTTTAGGCGTCAACGTCGTTGATCTCCGGTCCGGTTACCGTGAATAACCCGTACCCGAGATGATGATCTCGGGAGGGTGGCCAACGAATTGCCCGCCGGTCGATAGTCGGACCCTATCGACGGCAAAGGGAGAAAAAACCCTACAAGTCCCGTAGGTAAAAACCCTAGTGTTGCGATCGTGAAGACGATCGTGGAGAAGATCCGGCGAGAACTGCCGAATGCGTTGCGGACTTGCGGTGGTGGAGGAGTTGCGGTGTGATAGAATGACCGTATGAGATGTATGCGATTGGGAGATTGTGAACTTGATGTAGGTTTTGCCCCATATTTATAGATGGGAATTAGGGTTACTTGACTTGGGGCCCAAGTTAATTGCGTAGACCCTAATTGGGCCAAAACCCTACATCATCAAGTCCCCCAAGTTCGGTATGATATTTTTGTCAAGTATCGTATCGAACTTCTCATTATGCTGCGGAAAATAAGTTCACAGGAGTCTGCGCAAACAACTGTGCGTAAACCCGCGAACATATGCGCAAAAAACCACATGCAGAATGCGTGGGGAAACCGCATGAACTAGCATGCGTAAAACCGCATGAAAATTGCGTCTAAAGTCGCGGACAACTGTGCGCAAAGCGTGCGTAACCTGGACAAAAGCGTGTGGACAGTTGCGCAAGCGCGCGAACATCTGCGCTAAATATTCATGTACTTAAACCGCATATAACGAATTAAAAGCTCAATAAGAAAAGACAAACCTTCTCAAACCGAACGATAGACGGTAGAAATACGAGACATAATGCATCGTGCCCCACGGTGGGCGCCAATTGTTCATGCATATTTTTTCCAAGGGAAAACCTACACACGAACAGCAATGCGAAAGGGTTTTTTTTAGGCGTCAACGTCGTTGATCTCCGGTCCGGTTACCGTGAATAGCCCGTACCCGAGATGATGATCTCGGGAGGGTGGCCAACGAATTACCCGCCGGTCGATAGTCGGACCCTATCGACGGCAAAGGGAGAAAAAACCCTACAAGACCCGTAGGTAAAAACCCTAGTGTTGCGATCGTGAAGATGATCGTGGAGAAGATCCGGCAAGAACTGCCGTATGCGTTGCGGACTTGCGGTGGTGGAGGAGTTGCGGTGTGATCGAATGACCGTATGAGATGTATGCGATTGGGAGATTGTGAACTTGATGTAGGTTTTGCCCCATATTTATAGATGGGAATTAGGGTTACTTGACTTGGGGCCCAAGTTAATTGCGTAGACCCTAATTGGGCCAAAACCCTACGTCATCAATCCCTAACATTTTTGTAGAATCCTTTTAGCATTTTGAAATTCGTAATTATGTATTGCATATTATATTAGTCTATAACAGTACTATTTTAAAAAATAATAATTTATGCCATAATTACCTTCAATTGTATGATTACGGACATTGTAAGCACGTGAGTACATGTCGGGTGACTTTTGACCTCTTTAAACCGTTAAACTCACTTGACCCATTTCACTTTTAAACTGTTGAGCAAATAGACGTGCATCCACACAAATGGGTTGATATTGACATCTTGACGCTTATATCGAAAGATCACAAGCTATAGTTAGTAACGTAATTTCAGTGTTAGATTTATGTGTATTGCATTTTGCGTTATGGTGAGGTTTATGCATTTGTTTTTAAGATAATTTAACCTATGCGATGCAGATAACTACAGTAGACGAAGCCAAAAAGTTCTATCCTTTATTTGGACTGGGAGCAAATGTGGCTCTGATCTTCTCGGGACGTACTGTAAAGTACTTTTCGAACATGAGAAAACATTTGGGTCCTGGTGTCGATGGATGGGCCATTTCATTGAAATACATGATGAGCATTGTCGTACTTATGGGATTTGCAATTTGTGGTCTTTATTGGTGGGTTAACGCATACGTACCCCTTCCTACCCGTAGCAAAAAGAAGAAGGTAACATGCAATCAATGTTGTAAAAAAACCCCGAGTACTCCTAATTGATTCCTGATTACTCCTTTTTAAGAACAGGCCGATCCGATTTTCCAAAATTCGTTTAAATAATCGGTCAACGCCGGTTAAAGGGTCAAAATTGGATTTGCTTGTCAAGGTTAAAGTCAAAATTGATCAACTTCTGGGTCAATATAGGTATTCTTGGAATACACCTTCTTTTATATGGTTAAAAAGGATCCTATTTGACCTGTTTATAAGCAAAAAAGTTAGAACTTTGACCTATAAAAATAAAATATGATTTGAATCATCCCATAAATGTGTCAATGGGTTGAAATTGCCACTTCTAGTTTCCAACAATGAATCTTGAAAACATTTGTTTGATTTGCAGGAAAAGCCGAACATGACTACAATGGAGAGTTTGAAGTTCTTAGCATCATCACCATACATTAGAGATCTAGCCACATTAGTGGTAGCGTACGGTATTAGTATAAATCTTGTTGAAGTTACATGGAAATCGAAACTCAAAGCCCAGGTAATAAAACACTTAAAAAGGTTAAAAAGTTTTAACCTTTTTAATGAATCTTTGACTTTCTTGACTTTATTTCCATTCGAATGACACCCTTTTTTGTTTTTTTTCTCAGTTTCCTAGTCCGAATGAATACTCGGCTTTCATGGGAGATTTTTCAACCGCGACAGGAATAACGACATTCATAATGATGTTGTTAAGTCAATGGATATTTAACAAATACGGATGGGGTGTTGCAGCTAAAATCACACCGACCGTTTTGCTTCTAACGGGAATTGGGTTCTTCTCGTTGATCTTGTTTGGGGACCCACTTGGACCGGGTCTTATGAAGTTTGGAATCACGCCCCTTTTAGCAGCTGTTTATGTTGGTGCAATGCAAAACATATTTAGCAAAAGTGCCAAATATAGCCTGTTTGATCCGTGCAAAGAAATGGCCTATATTCCTTTGGATGAAGACACCAAGGTTCGAAAATTTAAAATTTAACCTTATACAAGTTGCAAACTATGAAATGGAGTTTGCAAAAGTGTATTTTTATATTAGAAAAGTCGGTCATCCATCTTAGTAATATTTTTGAAATGAGTTGTATAATAAAGTAGAAGTTTTTTTTTTTTTTTTTTTTTGTTGTTGATTTTTCGGACCGTAAAACGCCACCATTCTTTAACTAAACACAAGGTACTGTCTTTTTGTTTTGCACTCACCAAGTCCCTTTAGTTAAAAAAAAAGTGTTTCGTTTTGGTTATATTTGGAAAACCAAAATATAAAATAGAACACGTTCTTAACGTGTTAAAAACCATGAGGACCTACATGGTACATTGTTTATTTCTGAAAGGCAAGTTGTCGGCATCACCCAGAGGGGTATTAACCACCTTCGCGATCATTTGCCACGCACACGCACTTTCGGGTAGGAAACCAAAAACGTATTATAGGGATCCAAACCTTAAACCATCCTGAGGGGAAGGCGGGTCAGACCTGGATCCTGGAAATGGGCGGTAAAACCTCCCTTAGGGACTTCTTAGGAGACAGGGATCGAACCCCTGACCTCAAAGCCTACATGGTACATTGTATGTTGCTAAATTTGAGACATTACATCTTGCAGTTATAATCTGTAATTCAATTATCAGTATTGATTTTGGAGATGTAATAAAAGACATTTTGAGTAACTTCAACTTGTTTCCTCCATAAAATACAAGCATATAACCCAAATGGACACGCTCATAAGTAAATGGGTCAAAATTGTCACCTTGAGCTTTACTAACATATCTTGGAAACTTTATCAGGTTAAAGGAAAGGCAGCGATCGATGTGGTGTGCAACCCATTAGGAAAATCGGGTGGTGCATTGATCCAACAATTCATGATCTTAACTTTCGGTTCACTTGCAAATTCAACGCCTTATCTTGGTGGGGTACTACTAGTGATCGTGTTGGCATGGTTAGGTGCAGCCAGGTCATTAGACACACAATTTACAGCTTTAAGAAAAGAAGAAGAGATCGAGAAAGAAATGGAGATGGAGAAGACAGCTGTCGAAATCCCAAAAGTGTCTTTAAACGAGGATGATGACCGATCTCTTGAAAGTTCGTCAGAAACATTGTTGTCAAGTGAATCTTGAGGAACAAGTATTTAAAGGTTTGGGGATTTAAATAATAATAATTCATTGAAGTGTTTGATCTTGATGTAGTACTTAGTTTGTTTTACATGGAATGTATTTTTAGTGCAGAATATATGCAGGCTCATAATGCAGGCAAGCTGTAATTGGCCCAAAAACTTTATCGACACATATACACCTTTAAATAAAAATTCTCTTTTAGGGTCAGGTTAAATTATTATACTATTATGGTTCCCTGAATATTTAAGGCTACTTAGCAACTTGTATCGTTTCACAGAAATCAATGTAATTTTCAAACAGATCGCGCGATCTGTCTCAATTGTAACTCAAACGAATCAGATCTTTTATTTATTTATATTATACCGTAGATCTTTTATTTATTTATATTATACTGTATGTATTTTTCTCCAAATTTTTTTTTAAATTTTTATTTTTAGTTTTAGTTTTTTGCAACTTACAAGTACAAAGGAGGATTAAATTTGAAACTTGTGGACAACATGACTAAATCACTTGATCATATGACTAAAAACTACTAAGCTTTTGTAAGAGGATGGGGGTGTTTGATTGTTAGCAAGCAATACTATGGGTATGGGTTTAATAGTTGGCTATGGGTCTGGGTCTCTGGGATATGCCCAAGTTTATGAGCTTGAAACCAATTTTCTCAAGTCAGTCATTTAACTAAAAGCCTAATTTGGAAATGAAACTTGTTCCTTCATTCCCATATACGCTACCAACACACCCCTATATCGATATTCTTTTCACTCAATGTTGTTAGCGGATTACTATTATAAGTTAGGCCCATTGTATTTATATTATGAACGAGCTGTTGGTAGCGGGTATTTGGAAGTAGCTTTAGAAGTTCTGGTGGTGTTTGGTGGATCTCGTTAGAGCTGGGTCGGGGGGGGGGGGGTTTGGGGAGGTCGAGTTCTCATTTGGATGGTTTGTTTGTCAAATGAAGAGTGCAAAGCTTTATTCCCCGTGGTTCTCGATGTGGTTGCCTTAGTGTTCTCCTTGTAGTTGCAGGAGCGGACTAAGGTTTTATTGAATGGTTTGTTTGTCAAACGAAGAGTGCAAAGCTTTATTCCCCGTGGTTCTCGATGTGGTTGCCTTAGTGTTCTCCTTGTAGTTGCAGGAGCGGACTAAGATTTTATTGAAAAGCCTCAACTTATCGCCTTTATTTGTCCGAGGCGTTTTTTTTTCTGTGATTCTTTTGGTTTGACACTTTGAAGTCGCGGGTAGATGAAAGTTTCAATTGTTTTTTGTTGTTTGTTTCTAGTTGGATCAAAGTTGTTTAAACAAGTTTGTATGTCTTAGGTATGTCTCAACCATTGTTACAATCAAGCTTTCCATATATATCCTAGTATCTATGCACGTGTACCTCAATTGATCTTTGAAGTATCATCGATATAATTTAATTTGCTATCTTTGGCAATAAAAGGTAGCAATAGTTTTTGACCTATTATATGTGTTTTTGTAATCATTTATTAACGTCAAAAACATATCAAAGTTATTAATAAATGAGTTTATACAAAGATGTTTAATGCGCTCAATATATTTTTGTTCGAGTTTTTTCTTGATGTCTCTTGTTATAATATTATTAGTAGCAAAAAAAAAAAAAAAAAAAAAAAAATGGAAGTAAAAAATTATCTACAAATAAAATTTCTACGGATAAATGAGTTAAGTTTTTCTTGTACATGCTATTCGAGAAAGAAGAGTATTACTCTGACGAAGCAGTCAAACATGTTATTGAATGACTATTTCTGACCCTTGTTTTACAGCTGAAAATACGTTGTTGTTTTTTAACCTCATAATTCTTGATCATAGTTTTTTAGTATGGACTCCGATTTATTCGATTTAAAAGTCTAAAATTCAATAACTTAAAAAGTTATAAATTTCAATACTTTTTTTTTATTGAACGGCTGTAATTTATAAAAGGCTAGCAAGACGCTAAAGCCTAAAAGGAGACATTACAACAAGGAAACAAATAAATAATGAACTGAAAAACAAAAACATAAACAACAAAAAGAATTACAAAGGATTACAAAGCCAGGTATTCCAGATAGGAGCAAGTTTGGATCTTGCTTGAAGCCATGAAAATGAAGAAAGTCTGATTTTATAAATTTCAATACTTCTTAAATTTCAGGGGAACATGACCTTTTCATTAGCTCTTGTAAAGCTCCATCCCTAACCATCACTAGATAGTCCAGTGATTAGGGCTTTGAGTTATTTGTAAGAGGTCTCAAGTTCGAATCATGTGTAAAACTAATATTTAGTGGTGGTCAAGGAAGTGTTAGAAATAGCCAGAGAGTAATTCTACTGGATAGCCCGAATAGAAAAAAAAACCTTCTACCATTTTGTAAAGCACCATCCCTCGATATTAAGTCGCCTTACCACAATGTCAATATTAAGTCGCCTTACCACAATGTCACTTCACACTTCAATGATTTTTTGATATACGATAAAAACGTATGTGGTAGGCTGAGGAAAAAAATAAATGTGGTAACAACAAAAACACTCATTGCACCCAATATAATACAAACGGCGATAACAACCCCTCCGTTATCTTTGTTTGTTGTAATTCCTAGGACCTTAACATTCCATCCTCGGATCCCAATTGTCTTTTTTATTTGTATTTGTTGGCCAAAAACAATAACTATAATTATTATGGAGCATATTAAGGATGCCGTTTGGTCGAAACTAGTTAGAGCTTATAGCTGGAGCTGGAGCTGGAGCTTATCATAAGCTTTACTTTTTTCAGGAAGCTACTTCTAAGGGTGTGTTTAGCACAAGAGCTTATGGGAGCTTGAGCTTATGATTTTAATAAGCTCTAAGTAATAAGCTTTGTTTGGTAGACATAAAAAGTAGAGCTTATGAAAATCATAAGCTCTAGAAAAAGAAGCTACTTTTAGTAGCTTATGAAAAAAAGTAGAGCTTATGAACTGGAAAATAAGCTCCAGCTAGTTTACCAAACACTTATAAATAATAATAAGCTCCGGCTACCATAAGCTCCAGCTCCAGCTCTAGCCCATAAGCTCCAGCTCCAACTATAAGCTCCAGCTCCAGCTAGTTTCATCCAAACACACCCTAAAAGTTTATTTTTCTAGAGCTTCTTTATTTACATAAGCTCTACTTTTAGTTGCATGCCAAATAGAGCTTATGACTTCTAGCTTATTAAATTCATAAATTCAAGCTTCTATAAGCTCTCATAAGCTCATTATAAGCTCGTCGTCAAACACACCCTAAAACTTAAAAGGAAGACTATATTCTCAATATGAATTCATGAGGAGATATTTACTTAGTTTTTTTAATTATTTATTATTTATTATTATTATTATTATTATTATTATTATTATTATTATTATTATTCTTATTATCATATAATATTAATATTAAATTAATAATATTAATTAATTATAGTAAAAATATTATTATAAAATATTAAAATATGGTGATATTTATACTACTCTCTTTACTTGGGATGTGATTCTCACACATCACTTTTTTGATTTTAATCTACACTTTTGTCACATAAATTTACAGTTATATCTTTAAATTAATCTAGAGAATTGAACTTATATTATTATTTTAAGTATAATTAAGAGTATAATAGTAAATTAAGTGTAGATGAATCAAAAAGTGGTGTGTGATAATCACTTTCCTTTCTTAAATGGGGGATGATTCTCACACACACTTTTTTGATCCTCACACATTTATTTTAACCTTTTACTCTTCTAATAATAATCAATTGGTGTGTGAGGATAAAAAAAATGTGTGTGAGAATCATCCCCTTTCTTAAATCCACCAAATCTTTACATTAACATATTATATTGCGCTGTACACACAAACATTTAATTTTTTTTCCCTCAAAAAATTAATGGCAATTTTTATTAAACAAACAAAAATTTATATTATATGTACATATATTTCACACAAATTATACACTAATTTGGTCATTTGATCAAAAGAGCTATGAAATACAAATACACACACACACACACAATATATATATATATATATATATATATATATATATATATATATATATATATATATATATATATATATATATATATATATATATATATATATATATATATATATATATATATATATATATATATATATATATATATTGGAGTGATCATGTGAGAAGTAAAAAAAGCAAATTGAAACCAACACAATATCATTCATTACGAGTGTAATGTCATTTATCACGTTGCTTACCCTTTTTATGTTTTCCACTAGACAGCGCAACTATATATTTATGCGCGAACCAAGAAAAAAAGGGTAAGCAAATCCGTAGCAGTGTAGCACTGAATTAACACAACACAACAAGGAAGGAGGAGCAAGATGGTCATTAATCTCAGGTTGTTAACATTCGGTAGACGAATAACAACATTCATTGGATATTACAGAGTATTATTTTTCCGATGAATCATAATGGACGAATATATATAGGCCAAAAATAATCAGCCGATATATATAGTCCTAAATTTAATGTAAAACATTTAACTCGGTTAGCTTTTAGATTGTATTTCATACACACTAAAATGCACAAATTTTATGAATTTCTATGTAGGTAAATATTTAGTGGAAAATAGTGTTCAGTGGGATATTTATCAGCCAAAATTTATAGACCTAAAATTTATAATCGAAATTTTCTCAAAGACTATACATCCATATAATCCATCTTTATCCTTCGGTTCGATTGATTTGATGACGTTAATGTTATAAGCAAATGGTTCAAGGTTTAAAGTAACTACAAAAGCAACGAATAAAAAAAGAAGTACAACTTCATAAATTTATTTATCTAGTACCATTTACCAAGTATATAAATCAATTAACCATTTACCAACTATATAAATTAATTTACCATTTTACCATATACCAACTATATAAAATTATATACGGAGTATTAAGAATTGGACCACTCTGACTATAGGATAACGTAGCAAATGTATGTGTATAGCCTAGAGAACAACGGCTATAAAGTTTTGTCTATTTTGGAAGTTTTAATTTATATATTTGTGTCGGATTGTGTAACAAAACAAAATTACATTAAGGCTATCATTGTCTTCCATTGTACGGACTAGAGTTCGGCCCCTTAGACACCAGCTGGCCCATTAGCAACCAGGCTACGGGCACATGGTAAATATCCCACTATCTTCTTCTTTACAAAATATTACTCCGTATTACGGAAATTAGTTGATAATCATGATAATGATCTTGTCTGGTGCAAGTCACAACATACACAAAGCAATATGCACCATGCATGGTGCATGATGTGTATGCATGGTGCATGATGTGTGTGCGAGTTGCGAGGCGAGTTGGAGTGTAGCCGGTAAAATCAATCAACGACCAAGGGATTACGCACATACGGACCATCACGCACCGTGCGTGATTAGGGGGCGTTTGGACAATTTTTGAAATTTAAAGAGCGTTAGTTAAACACTTTGAGTACGTTTTGAGGGAATTTCAACTAATTTCTCGCATTAATTTAATAAGCGATAGGTCTAAGTGGGTGGGACATGTTTATCCACTTCTATCTTTAAATTTTGAACTTTTGGGATATGTTTCATCTTTTGAAAGTCTTCATTCTATATGAGTTTTTAGCATTTTTAGGCCAATTTTTTATTTTTTATATTAACTCAGTAGAGCGCGATTCAATTATTTTTTTTTAGGTGAAGGGTATTCACCCGGTAAATTTTATATATAAAAAAATATTACATGAGTAACGGTTGATGCAAACAAAGCACACAACCAGCAAGCCAAAATACTAGTCAATCAAACAAGGAAGACAAAAGCAAAAACTATATTTTCCACTTCATCTTCACCTCCAACACATGTTGCGAATTTTTGAACCTCAAAGACATTAACTTCAGTCTCACTGTGTTGTAAATGTCTTTATAAACTTGCTCTGCTTTGCATTTAGTTCGGTTGAACAAACATCGATTGCGTTCCTGCCATATGTAGTAGATGGTAGCGGCAAATAATAATTTAGAGACTACGACTCTAGCCACCCGCCTATGAGAAATCGGACTGATCTTCTGTATAACCTCTTTCCAGTTATCCCCTAGTGATCGTAAGGGCATCAAACCTTGAACCTGATTCCACACTTGCTTAGAATACGTACATTCAAAGAATAAATGATTGTGGGAGTCTTGTTGGTTATCACATAACGAGCATGACAAATTAACATTCTGATTAGCGCATATATCCCATACTCTAATCTTATCTTGAGTTTTCAGCTTTTCACCCACCATTAACCAAACAATAAAAGCATGACGCGGTATGCATTGTGAGAACCACACTACCGAATGCCATATCACTTTTGTTGCACGTGGTCTGAATGTTTCCCATGCTTCCTTAGTCGAGAAATCAACCAAATTTCCATCAGATTGTCGCCAACACATAACATCAGACTTTGATAAATCAGGAGGCCTAACATTCATGAGCATTGGAAATTTATCGATCCATGGATCCGGCCATTGCCATCCAGCATTAAAAATAAAATCTGCAACCTTTGTGTCGTCCGAATAGCCAGCGCTAGTAATGTATCTATGAGTAATATGCTCACTAAGTGGCCCATAATCAGTCCATGTATCATGCCACGCTGAAGTTACATTTCCATCACCAACTTTATGGATGATAAACGGCCTTACTATACTTCTCATTTGCAGCATCTTACGCCACCCATAACTTGCTGAACTAGAAGCGTCTACCTTCCAAAAATTATGTTTATTAAGTCTATAAGTATGGATCCATTTTACCCACATAGATTGTTTATGATTTAATAAACACCATATATGATAAGACATTAAAGCCAAGTTCCACGCTTTTAGACTTTTGATTCCAAGACCACCCTCTTCTTTAGGAAAACAAACATTCTTCCAACTAACCTTAGCCTTTCCTCTCTTCAAATCTCCTTGGCACCAAAGAAATCCACGAACTGATTTCTCAATATCATGGATAATAGCATCAGGAAGAACAAAAACAGATGACCAGTAAACCTGCATAGGGGATAGAACCGAGTTTATCAGCTGAAGTCTACCCGCATATGACAAAAACTTGTTTTTCCAATCTTGAATTTTAATTTTAACCCGGTCAACCAAGCTTTTACAATCTTTGTAGTAGAGACGGGACGAGATCAAAGGCACACCCAAGTAACGTACCGGTAACACTCCTTCTTCAAACGACATTAATGATAGAATCACATTCTTTAAGCTTATAGAGACATTGGAGAAAAAAGCCGTACTTTTTGGAAGGCTAGGCGTCAAGCCCGAGCATGCTTTAAATTCGGCCAAAGCATCAGATAAAGGCTTAACAGATCCAACACTCGCATGGGCAAAAAGAAAGAGATCATCTGCAAAGCAAATGTTCACAATTTCTTGCGCCTCACATTTGGGATGGTATTTAAAATCATCAGAATGTCGAACATTTCTTTTGATCATTAATGTTAAACATTCCATGACCAAGGTGAATAAGTATGGGGACAGAGGATCCCCTTGCCTCAATCCTCTTTTTCCCTTAAAATAGCCATGGAGCTCCCCATTTATATTAATAGAGAAAGAGGTTGTGGAAACACATTTCATTATCCATTTAATCATGGTACGATGGAAACCAAAGTATAATAAAATGTTTTCCAAAAACTTCCAATCAACGGTGTCGTACGCCTTTTGAATGTCAACTTTAAAAGCGCATCGAGGGGTACCTCTATCCAAGTGGTAGTTCTTCATAATCTCTTGAGTAACCAAGATGTTATCTGAAATACGTCTCCTGGGAATGAAGGCTGACTGGTTATCACTGACAATACTATCCAGACTTCCTTTAATTCTAGCTGTAATTATTTTGCTAATACATTTGTATATGACATTGCAGTAGGATATGGGCCGATAGTCGTTAACTTTGCAAGGTGTTTCAACCTTCAGAATTAGAGCAAGGATGGTATGGTTGATCTCAGTCAACAACTGACTATTATTGAAAAAATCAATCACAGCCTTACATACATCCGGACCAACAATCTCCCACGCTTTCTTAAAGAAAACCGAAGTGTACCCATCCGGTCCCGGAGCTTTGTCTTCCCCAATTTCGAAAATAGCAGCTTTGACTTCATTATCAGTAACCGGACATATCATGTCTAAAGCTTGGATCGGAGATAATTTCTTCAAAAATAGATTATTGGGGTCGGAAATCCTCTCACATTGATGTGAAGATCCTAAGAATTCCATATAATGATTAACAAAGATATCTGAGACCATTGGCCCTTCAATAACCGAACCCTGAGAATCCATAATGGCGTTAATTCTACTTTTATTCGCCTTGCCTTTAATGATTTTATGGAAGTACTTCGTGTTACAATCTCCCGCTTTTAACCATTCCACCTTAGATTTCAGCTTTAAGAATCGCTCTTCGTCCCATATGGCATCGTTAAATTCTTTGAGCTTAACAGCCTCTGCTTCGCGAAGATATTCCGAAGTAGGATTTTTATCAAGATCCAACTGAAGCTGGTGTAGCTCAGATCTCAATTTACAAACATTAGCATGAAGGTTGCCTTTGTTCCACATGATTTTACGAATAGGCTTTTTTAAATCTCTGAGTTGCTTCACCACCCTATACATAGTATGCCCTTCAATTTGTTTTTTCCAGCTATCCAAAACACAGTCAATAAACCCCTCCTTATTTCACGCCCCGTCCTAATCCATCCGGACGAAGTCCATATTGATTATAAACGATTCGTAATAGTTGATTACATTGCGAGGTACTTGACCTCTAAATGATACATTTTACAAACTTTGCATTCGTTTTTAAAAGACAAACTTTCATTACATCGAAAGTTGACAGGTATGCATACCATTTCATAATATCCAAACTATAAATGACCTAATCTGTCATTTACTTAATAATAATCTTTAATGAACTTCAACGACTCGAATGCAACGTCTTTTGAAATATGTCATGAATGACTCCAAGTAATATCCTTAAAATAAGCTAATGCACAGCGGAAGATTTCTTTCAAACCTGAGAATAAACATGCTTTAAAGTGTCAACCAAAAGGTTGGTGAGTTCATTAGTTTATAGTAATCATTTCATTTTCATCATTTTAATAGACCACAAGATTTTCAATATTATAAAACGTGCAGAAGTCCCATTCCAACTGCACAAAAAAAATATCTTTCATATGAAGAACACCTGGTGAGGATTCAAAATATAATAGTAACCATCTGTGCCGGTCTTTCACCCCACGGCTGAATACATGTGCCTTCAAAATATAGAACCTCTGTGCCGGTCTTTACACCCCACGGCTGAACACATGTTTATAAAATATAGGACAACCGGTGCCAAAATGTCATAAATAATAAACCATTCACCCGACTCGGGAGCTCATACGCTCTAACGGAAACCGGGGGCTAATGCATGTCATAATAATCAACCCCAATCCCAGATAATTCTATCATAGAATGCAGTTAAGGTACTTGTGTCTATTGCGTCAAACATTTATAAATGCGCATGTATTCTCAGTCCCAAAAATGTAAAGAGTAAAAAGGGAATCAAATGAAACTCACCGTATTGTATTTTGTAGTAAAAATACATATAACGACATTGAACAACTAAACAATGCAAGGTTGGCCTCGGATTCACGAACCTATATCATTTGTATTTTTATTAATATACATAGTTGTGATTGAATAAATGTATATGTAAGTTTATTAGTTATATCCTTTTTATATTAATAATATATATATGTTTCATATATTCATTTTGTACATTAAATTTTGTTATGTTATATATATTAAATATATTTTTATATAACTATCATTTATTTGTTAAAGTAGTATTTTGAAATAATATTTTAAGTGATAACAATAATAATAATGATAGTACTAATATTAATAATAATGATAATAGTATTAGTAATTCTATAACTGATAATATTAATGATAGTTTTTATAATAAATCTCATGATAATAATAGTAGTTTTTAATAAAGTGAATAATTTAATAGTAATGGTAATGAAAATAATAATTTTATTAATACAGACTCTTTTAGTAGTAATAATAACTTTAATAATAATGTTAACTCTAATGACAAAAATGGTAATGGTAATAATAATAATAGTAGTTATGTTAATAATAATAATAATAGTAATAATAATTTAACTATAATCTTATTAATAATAATGCATGATAATTAATGCTTATAATAATAATAATACTAATAATGATAAGTTTACTACTAATAATATTATTCATACCTATAATGATAATAATAATAATAATAATAATAATAATAATAATAATAATAATAATAATAATAATAATAATAATAATAATAATAATAATAATAATAATAATAATGATCATAATACTTATACACCTAATAATAATATCAATAATTTTTAACACTATTAATATCAATAATTTTATTAACCATAACAATAATAATGATAATAATATTAATAATAATAATAATATTAATGATAATAATGATAATAATAATAATGATGGTTGTTACCTTAAAAGCTCCAAAAAAATAAAACCACCCAAGCCGGGACTCGAACCCGCAACCTCTCAGATAACACCAACACCCTCAACCATTTCTCTGCTCTAACATTTCTGTTATAACCCGTTTTTAATTTGTTTTATACTATTTTCGAATTCCATCATCTTCTTCCTAACAGTCCATCATAATCATCGTTTATCACAACCTAAACATCATTGTTATCTACGGACATCATCACAATTATTTTCCAATTCCATCATCATTTCTTACCTTAGTTATTTCATAAATTCATAATCATGAACTCGTTATCTTAATCGTCATCAACCTCCATTAAACACAATCCCCATCGTTACCATCTAAACTGTAAATCATCATCTCATCTTTGAATCCTCTCGTCATCATCTTCATTCTTATATTATTGTCATCATCTGACGATCACTATCATCATTTCTTGTCTCGTGAATGTTTTAAACAAAAGAAGAAAAATATGGATACAACAATGGTTGTAACAGCAACCATACTATCATCATCATTCCTTTTTCGACCCAACTAGAGAGTCAAATAAAAATAACCCGGCCCAACTCCTAAAATAAACTCATGGCCCAATGGCTATAATACTCACGGGCCAAAATTAGATTTATATAGCTCGTATGTTGAATCAACTTGTTTGTCGGCTGGATAAAAGAAAAGTAACGAAGGAATGCAATATAGGGTGCTGTATGTGGTAGTTCTTAGTCGACATAGAGAAAGGATAGAAACAGAAATGATCCGAAAAAAAAAGAATAGCTTTGAACACGTCTCTACTATAAGGGTTGATTGAATATTTAATAGTGGAGACAATAAAGTGGGGGATTAGTTGCCTTTACCTTTTGATTGCAAGAGTGTGATTACATAAGAATAAAAACTGTCTCCCACTCTCTTTGTTTATCTATATATAATAATGAAATAAAGGACATCCATTCTCATACTCCCATGTGCATAAAGGTAAAATAAATCATAGATTGTTTTGATAAAAAAAAAAAAAACTATGGCTGTGAAGATGTGTTTCGGTTTGTGAAAGGCAATAGCAACGGCAACTAATAGTTATATGGTGATGGTAGTTAGTTGTAATTGAAAACACGAAAGAGGGTGTTCATGATGGGTGGGTGAAGGCGGTTATCGTGTAAGGTTCTTCGAATGATGTTTGGTTCGTTAAACTGAAAAGGAAGAAGGAAGCAACGAAGGAAAAGTGGTGATTGAGGAAGGTGGTTTTTGGTCTAAGGGTGGTGATGATCGATTCAGTATACAGAGACAGGGATAGCAGCTGTAACCAAACTGCTTATTCGAGCAATTTTCATTGGATTTAGATGGTGTTGGGTTGGTGGTGAATGGTGGAAGAAGTTGGCCATAGGTGATGGTGTATGGTTGATCGAATAAGAAAAGAGGTGATGATTCGCGTTTAAACTTAAGAGAGAGAGAAGGGTGTTAGGGTTGTTATACTTGATATTGATAGTGAAAGAGAAAATTTCAAATGATTCATTAACAGCATAAATTAATCTCTTTTGTGTTGTAGTGTAATGGAAGTCGACAGAAGGGATCAAATGGTATATCAGATAAATAAAGTTTGAGGTCGACTTGCAACTGATTTTGGATGAACCTGTGATTATATTCCATATGCTAACAGTTGAAAGACATCAAACAAAATTCCTAACAGTCTGATTACGATGGGAAACAGAAATACGTACCTTCTTGTATTTAAATTTATTTATATCAATTGTTTATATATCCAAATACTTGTTTATGTATTTATATAGATATATACGGTTGTATTTGGTATGTATATATGTATTTATATAAACTTGTATGTATAAATATGTTTTTTTTTATATATATATATATATATATATATATATATATATATATATATATATATATATATATATAAATTTCCTAATCTGGTAATTACAAGTATAAATATGTTATTATTTTTAATTATGCGATATTAAAATTATTAGTAAATAGTCTAGTAATATTAAATCATAAAAAAAATGTTAATATCAACAATAGTGCAAATTTTAATAAATTTAATTAATAATAATGATAATAATGATCTTATTAATGATACAAATAACAATACTAGTTATATTAATATTAATATTATTATTGATAATAACACAACTTAGATCTTACATATATTTTATTTTAGAAGTACTAATACAAATATTAATATTAGGATTATCATATAAGAAGAGGGATTTTAATGGTAATAATATTAATATCTTAATTATATTCAAATTTGTAATTTAATATCATATTATGTATGATTTATGTAATATTATTTTATGCGATGAATTTTACTAAATAGTTGATATTTATATATTTATATATATTTTTTATATTAACATATATATTTAGATATATTCATAATAACTTAATTATTCTATTTACGATTAATGGTTCGTGAATCGTCGAGAGCAGTTGAAAGGTAATTGATTGCATAAACATAGTTTCAAAATTTTCGAGACTTAATATTACAGACATTGCTTATCGTGTCGGAATTATATAAAGATTAAAGTTTAAATTTGGTCAGAAATTCCCGGGTCATCACAGTACCTACCCGTTAAAAGAAATTTCGTCCCGAAATTTGATAGAGGTCGTCATGGCTAACAGTAAGAATGTTATTATGACGAATATAAGCTGATCCATAGAGGTTTATCATGATTAAGAAATACGGATAAAATAATTCGGTTTCTCGAAGCGTATGAGTGAAGCTATCGTAAAAGAGCGAAATGAGTAGATATAGATTCGTCATATCTTTTGACGTAGATAGAATTGATTTCCAAGTTCAAGAGATTTGGAGAAAATCTTCGTAATAAGATTTGATTCTTCGGTAATCAAGGGATTTAGGATCCGCTTTAAATGTGATCATCCATTTTGATTGCTTTGTCAGATATTTTACTATAAATCCACCCCTTCGTTTCCTTATAACTCATACCTTCTATTCTTTCTCCCTCAAATCATACTTTAAAGCATTCGTCAATATGCTCCATCCAGTTCTGATTCTTGATACACTCCTAACTTTCATATCTGTCATTCTTTTCTTTCATTTGCCGCCAGAAGAATCTATTCACTTCTACTATCACCTTGGGGTTATAGTGTTATAAATTTTCCCGTGCCTTTACTTGGCAATACGTATTAATATGCACGATTTGTAATTTATATGTTGTTGTCGAGCTTTATATTTTCTTTTATATTCAAGGGTTCCATACTTTTGTCTCCTCTTCCCGACTACAAGTCAAGCGAATAATGGTCCGGAATTCATAGGTATAGATTTTTGAAATGAACATAGTTACTGTTCTAAGAAAGAAATCGTAATGGTACGATCTTGATTTGGTAAATTACCAGAATATTTGGAAAGATAGAACTATCAAGAAAATATGTTCTTAATATATATATATATATATATATTTTTTTTTTTTTGAGATTGAGTAGAATGCAAGAGTCGTGTAAATGGCACATGATGACGGTATGTTCTGTGAATCATCACGTTCCATTAGAAACTTAGCATGAATTACTGTAATATAATCACGTTGATCAAGTGTCATTATATTATACTAACTCATGCATCAGTTCCCAACACTACTTCAAAAACATTCATATTTTAAATTCGAAGGTTCACAGAATATAGCAACTAAAACAGTTTCCTTTTATGATATAATACAGATAGCGCGGAGAGATAATTAATATCGGACGAGAATATTTATGAAGATATCTTCAGAAATATTGAGGATATTTATAAAGAAAGGTACGATGATATCTTAAGATTTCAGAATCAAATTGTGATGAAGAAATTCATTCACGATGATTTAGAGTGGTTAAGGAGTATAGTATTCGTTAAAGATTTCATCAGAAACAGAATCATCTGGATTCTTTATGTACAAGTTTAGTCCTTGTGATTTGTTCACAGCCTCCTTCATGGGTTGTTAAATCCATTTTCCAGTTCCAACTTTTCTGAGCTTTGCCAAAATACTATTCTTTATCTTTATACCTTCGAGGGTTAAGGTCGTGTACAGTTTTTGCTGCTGTTTTCAGCTTTTTCAGAATTTGGAGTATTGATTTGTAGACTGGGTCCTTATCAGAATTTCAGAATGGAAGATCATAATTCTAAAGGTTATATGTATACATATAATTATTGATGTAGAAATGTTGCGAGATTCGAAATACTGTTTGCGGATTCTCGGTAATTGGTATGGTAATTCTCGTTATAAGATATGGATGAGTATATGGTAAGGTTTTAATGAACAACCATAATGGTTCTTCAGAGAGACTTAAGTCAATGAGTAATGAAGTTGCTGCTAATTTTAAATGATTCCTCAGTAATGATGACGAAAGATAAACTTATATATCAAGGTTATAATAAGGTTAATCCGAGTGAAAATCGAAGTTGATTTGCTGAAGCTGTGACAAAATTGGCTAATTTGAAAAGGAATTGCAAAGTTATTTTTGGTAATAATAACGCCAAAGGAGTTAGTACAGATATGTGTTAAACATTTTCTCAGGTTCCGAGTGTTTTCAGGTGCGTAACTATATGCGTAAATCTTTTCTTAAGTAGATGAAGTTCGGTTGGTTCATTCGCCCGATTGAGGTGTTTTCAAGAATTACGAAAGGTTTGAACGCAGATTGTAATCGTCAATATACAAATGAGGTTTAAGATGAAAATCAAGTGCCAAACTTGAAGAATTGTTTAGTTTCATATGTTATAATCAATATTTTAATTCATTTTAATTGTCCACTGTTGGTAGTCCTCAGCTGAATAGTCCACCGTTAGCTAGGAACAGTTATCTAGGATTTTGTTAGCGTGGATTCTTAACAAAATTTCTCATAGTTAATTTGTTTGTTTCTAACAAATTTTATTCCGTCAAATGTTTTCTTCATTATGCCACTTGTTGGATTCTGATAGGTCAAAATCCAAATATGAAATTTGAATGGAAATGGTTATTCTGTGGTGAATGGATTCATTTATCTGTGGATGTAAGTAGGATAGGAAATGACTGTTGAGTCAGATTTGAAGAATGTACAATGTAACTTATTAATGTGAAATCTTAAATATTCCTCGGGTATTACCTACCCGTTAAAATAAATTCATCATTAACAGTTTGTACGAAATATTTTTTTTTTAATCACAATCCCTATGAAAATATATATACATATATATTTTCTTCAGATGTAATCATGGATTTAATGAGTCAATATAATATTAGACTCATTTGATCTTCAGTTTGAGCTAGAATAAGTAATGTCTAAAACTATTAGGATCCACATATTCTTCGCAGAATATTGATGAAGTTATGGATCAATACTTCATCGTTAATTATTAGGATCCACATATTCTTCGCAGAATATTAATGAAGTTATGGTCCAATACTTCATTGTTAATTGCTGTTGATACTCCTTGGTATCTATGGTGAGTATGATGTTGATGTTCGTGGGACAGATTGTGAGATTGAGGCTTGGGATGCGGATGTTGTTGTTGGTGGTACTATTGATGCCGATAATGTTGCTGAAGCTGGTACATTTTGCACCATATTTTTCTTGGCTACAACTCGGGTGCGAAACTCGTTGTCTTCTTCAATTATTCCGGAATGATTGTCGGTCAGAACGAGCGAGTGAATAAGGTTTTGAATTTGAGATAGTATATAATCATGGCGAGGTATTCTGGTAATGAGGGTGAAAATGGTGGTTCGAATTGGTTCGTCAGTGAGTGCTTCAGGTTCTTCGCCAAAAAGTGAATTCGGTTGATGGAGAGGATCACCTTCTTCTTGTCTCCAATGATTAAGTAGGCTATGAACTCATCAGATGAATTGGGGATAGCTGATTGGTTGATTCATTCTGGTGACGCTTCTTTTGAAGCTGGAGTGGGACTCCATATCGGAATCCGAGGGACTTGAACTAGTGGTGAGTTCTATTGCGTACGATTGAATAAAGGACTTTTCGATATGAAATGATTTTTGGATATCGGATGATATTCTAATTACATAGAATATCTAATATAGTACATAAGATCCCGTAGATTACGGAGGAAATTAAGGAAACATGTCAGATAAAGTCTACAGTAACAGATACGCAAAGATATGAATTTTGTCTATACACTATTCATGCAGTCAATGCAGTAAAATGTGTCTAGACTAAGAATAATGAGCAGGTAATTTCCTAAGGATGATAAGCAGATGATTTCTGACAAAAACGATAAGCAAAACTTTTGACATGCAGACACGGTCGAAGTCCAGACTCATTAATTCATCCTAACGACTTATCAGTTAGACACACTAATGCAGACCCGGTTCACTAAGACCACCGCTCTGATACCAACTTTCACGCCCCGTCCTAATCCATCCGGACGAAGTCCATATTGATTATAAACGATTCATAATAGTTGATTACATTGCGAGGTACTTGACCTCTAAATGATACATTTTACAAACTTTGCATTCGTTTTTAAAAGACAAACTTTCATTACATCGAAAGTTGACAGGTATGCATTCCATTTCATAATATCCAAACTATAAATGACCTAATCTGTCATTTACTTAATAATAATCTCTAATGAACTTCAACGACTCGAATGCAACGTCTTTTGAAATATGTCATGAATGACTCCAAGTAATATCCTTAAAATAAGCTAATGCACAGCGGAAGATTTCTTTCAAACCTGAGAATAAACATGCTTTAAAGTGTCAACCAAAAGGTTGGTGAGTTCATTAGTTTATAGTAATCATTTCATTTTCATTATTTTAATAGACCACAAGATTTTCAATATTATAAAACGTGCAGAAGTCCCATTCCAACTGCACAAAAAAAATATCTTTCATATGAAGAACACCTGGTGAGGATTCAAAATATAATAGTAACCATCTGTGCCGGTCTTTCACCCCACGGCTGAATACATGTGCCTTCAAAATATAGAACCTCTGTGCCGGTCTTTACACCCCACGGCTGAACACATGTTTATAAAATATAGGACAACCGGTGCCAAAATGTCATAAATAATAAACCATTCACCCGACTCGGGAGCTCATACGCTCTAACGGAAATCGGGGGCTAATGCGTGTCATAATAATCAACCCCAATCCCAGATAATTCTATCATAGAATGCAGTTAAGGTACTTGTGTCTATTGCGTCAAACATTTATAAATGCGCATGTATTCTCAGTCCCAAAAATGTAAAGAGTAAAAAGGGAATCAAATGAAACTCACCGTATTGTATTTTGTAGTAAAAATACATATAACGACATTGAACAACTAAACAATGCAAGGTTGGCCTCGGATTCACGAACCTATATCATTTGTATTTTTATTAATATACATAGTTGTGATTGAATAAATGTATATGTAAGTTTATTAGTTATATCCTTTTTATATTAATAATATATATATATGTTTCATATATTCATTTTGTACATTAAATTTTGTTATGTTATATA
This sequence comes from Rutidosis leptorrhynchoides, assembly GCF_046630445.1. Lineage (NCBI taxonomy): Eukaryota > Viridiplantae > Streptophyta > Magnoliopsida > Asterales > Asteraceae > Rutidosis > Rutidosis leptorrhynchoides. The sequence goes on along the minus strand of NC_092341.1, from coordinate 20,961,713 downwards.
TATTAAATATATTTTTATATAACTATCATTTATTTGTTAAAGTAGTATTTTGAAATAATATTTTAAGTGATAACAATAATAATAATGATAGTACTAATATTAATAATAATGATAATAGTATTAATAATTCTATAACTGATAATATTAATGATAGTTTTTATAATAAATCTCATGATAATAATAGTAGTTTTTAATAAAGTGAATAATTTAATAGTAATGGTAATGAAAATAATAATTTTATTAATACAGACTCTTTTAGTAGTAATAATAACTTTAATAATAATGTTAACTCTAATAACAAAAATGGTAATGGTAATAATAATAATAGTAGTTATGTTAATAATAATAATAATAGTAATAATAATTTAACTATAATCTTATTAATAATAATGCATGATAATTAATGCTTATAATAATAATAATACTAATAATGATAAGTTTACTACTAATAATATTATTCATACCTATAATGATGATAATAATAATAATAATAATAATAATAATAATAATAATAATAATAATAATAATAATAATAATAATGATCATAATACTTATACACCTAATAATAATATCAATAATTTTTAACACTATTAATATCAATAATTTTATTAACCATAACAATAATAATAATAATAATAATAATAATAATAATAATAATAATAATAATAATAATAATAATAATAATAATAATAATAATATTAATGATAATAATGATAATAATAATAATGATGGTTGTTACCTTAAAAGCTCCAAAAAAATAAAACCACCCAAGCCGGGACTCGAACCCGCAACCTCTCAGATAACACCAACACCCTCAACCATTTCTCTCCTCTAACATTTCTGTTATAACCCGTTTTTAATTTGTTTTATACTATTTTCGAATTCCATCATCTTCTTCCTAACAGTCCATCATCATCATCGTTTATCACAACCTAAACATCATTGTTATCTACGGACATCATCACAATTATTTTCCAATTCCATCATCATTTCTTACCTTAGTTATTTCATAAATTCATAATCACGAACTCGTTATCTTAATCGTCATCAACCTTCATTAAACACAATCCCCATCGTTACCATCTAAACTGTAAATCATCATCTCATCTTTGAATCCTCTCGTCATCATCTTCATTCTTATATTATTGTCATCATCTGACGATCACTATCATCATTTCTTGTCTCGTGAATGTTTTAAACAAAAGAAGAAAAATATGGATACAACAATGGTTGTAACAGCAACCATACTATCATCATCATTCCTTTTTCGACCCAACTAGAGAGTCAAATAAAAATAACCCGGCCCAACTCCTAAAATAAACTCATGACCCAATGGCTATTATACTCACGGCCCAAAATTAGATTTATATAGCTCGTATGTTGAATCAACTTGTTTGTCGGCTGGATAAAAGAAAAGTAACGAAGGAATGCAATATAGGGTGATGTATGTGGTAGTTCTTAGTCGACATAGAGAAAGGATAGAAACAGAAATGATCCGAAAAAAAAAAGAATAGCTTTGAACACGTCTCTACTATAAGGGTTGATTGAATATTTAATAGTGGAGACAATAAAGTGGGGGATTAGTTGCCTTTACCTTTTGATTGCAAGAGTGTGATTACATAAGAATAAAAACTGTCTCCCACTCTCTTTGTTTATCTATATATAATAATGAAACAAAGGACATCCATTCTCATACTCCCATGTGCATAAAGGTAAAATAAATCATAGATTGTTTTGATAAAAAAAAAACTATGGCTGTGAAGATGTGTTTCGGTTTGTGAAAGGCAATAGCAACGGCAACTAATAGTTATATGGTGATGGTAGTTAGTTGTAACTGAAAACACGAAAGAGGGTGTTCATGTGGGTGGGTGAAGGCGGTTATCGTGTAAGGTTCTTCGAATGATGTTTGGTTCGTTAAACTGAAAAGGAAGAAGGAAGCAACGAAGGAAAAGTGGTGATTGAGGAAGGTGGTTTTTGGTCTAAGGGTGGTGATGATCGATTCAGTATACAGAGACAGGGATAGCAGCTGTAACTAAACTGCTTATTCGAGCAATTTTCATTGGATTTAGATGGTGTTGGGTTGGTGGTGAATGGTGGAAGAAGTTGGCCATAGGTGATGGTGTATGGTTGATCGAATAAGAAAAGAGGTGATGATTCTCGTTTAAACTTAAGAGAGAGAGAGAAGGGTGTTAGGGTTGTTATACTTGATATTGATAGTGAAAGAGAAAATTTCAAATGATTCATTAACAACATAAATTAATCTCTTTTGTGTTGTAGTGTAATGGAAGTCGACAGAAGGGATCAAATGGTACAGCAGATAAATAAAGTTTGAGATCGACTTGCAACTGATTTTGGATGAACCTGTGATTATATTCGATATGCTAACACTTGAAAGACATCAAACAAAATTCCTAACAGTCTGATTACGATGGGAAACAGAAATACGTACCTTCTTGTATTTAAATTTATTTATATCAATTGTTTATATATCCAAATACTTGTTTATGTATTTATATAGATATATACGGTTGTATTTGGTATGTATATATGTATTTATATAAACTTGTATGTATAAATATGTTTATATATATATATATATATATATATATATATATATATATATATATATATATATATATATATAAATTTCCTAATCTGGTAATTACAAGTATAAATATGTTATTATTTTTAATTATGCGATATTAAAATTATTAGTAAATAGTCTAGTAATATTAAATCATAAAAAAAATGTTAATATCAACAATAGTGCAAATTTTAATAAATTTAATTAATAATAATGATAATAATGATCTTATTAATGATACAAATAACAATACTAGTTATATTAATATTAATATTATTATTGATAATAACACAACTTAGATCTTACATATATTTTATTTTAGAAGTACTAATACAAATATTAATATTAGGATTATCATATAAGAAGAGGGATTTTAATGGTAATAATATTAATATCTTAATTATATTCAAATTTGTAATTTAATATCATATTATGTATGATTTATGTAATATTATTTTATGCGATGAATTTTACTAAATAGTTGATATTTATATATTTATATATATTTTTTATATTAACATATATATTTAGATATATTCATAATAACTTAATTATTCTATTTACGATTAATGGTTCGTGAATCGTCGAGAGCAGTTGAAAGGTAATTGATTGCATAAACATAGTTTCAAAATTTTCGAGACTTAATATTACAGACATTGCTTATCGTGTCGGAATTATATAAAGATTAAAGTTTAAATTTGGTCAGAAATTCCCGGGTCATCACACCTTATCTGCAATGTAGTTGCTGAAACGAAACATTTGTGGCTTTGCAGGCGCTGAATGTGGAATTTTGAGCACCGATGTGCTATGGTCTGATATTCTGTACGGTTGAAAGATTGCATATGCATTAATATATTTAGAAAGAAAAGCATCATTAACCAATACCCAGTCAATTTTCCTCAGAATACCATCATTCGTCTTTGGTTTTTGATTCCATGTGAATTGTAATCCCATGCTATTTATGTCAACCATTTGACTGTTATCAAGGCATTCTTTAAAGTCACGCATTGCTACGATCATATTAGACCCACCTGTAGTTGACTCATCCAAATTCAAAGCAACATTAAAGTCCCCAAGGATCACCCATGGATTACCGCCCACAAAGCCATGATGCATTTCAATATCATTCCACAAAAATCTTCTTTGTATGTAGCTATTAGAAGCATATACAAAAGAAGTAAAGAAATGGCTACCATCGCTATTAACACGAATCTGACAATGTATCACCTGGTTTGTGATTGCTAACACCATAACTTGAACAAGCAACGGATTCCACCCCAATATAATACGGGTACCTGACACACATAAACTACTATTGGACGTCCAGTCCCAAGAAGGAAACACATTATTACATATAGAGCTCAAATTAGATAACGAAACATGAGACTCTAACACCGCACAAACACATAAATTGTTACTAGTAATAACCTCACGAACCTCTTTTTGTTTAGGGATGACGTTCAAACCCCCAATGTTCCATGAAGCTATACTAATCAGGGAACCGTTTTTAACGGGAGTACTTGCCCCCTCAGTCATGTTAATCGAGTCGACCTCAATATCACTATCCTCGTCAATAAGCTGACCATTATGAGTTTTCAACCCATCACCATCATCTTCATCATTTAAATCATTCAAGGCAGTAAATGGGTTCTCATCAGTTGTTGTGTTCTTTAATCCACTTGTTCCTGCCACTTTATTAGCCACACCTTCACCATTGGTATTATTCACTTTACGTCGGTATACAAACTTTTCTTTTGGTTTGACAACCAAAAAACCATCTCCTGTTTTCTGCTTTCCACCCACAGTGCTCTTGGATTGTTTAGTCACCTTCTGATATCCTCCATCGACAGTCTTATTCGCTTCAGGGACCGGGATACTTTTTGGACATTGTGCATCACGATGACCAAAAATTTTACAGTTATCACACCGCGGTGGCTTCCATTCGTATTCCACTTTCACTATGCTAATCGTTTTGGTGTCTCCCTTAGGACTAGTGATCGCTGTCTTTAAGCTTTCTTTTGGATCAGACTCAGCTGTAACTTCAAGCATGGCACGTGCATAATTAGGTCTACCCCAAGCATCCTGACACATAGAACTTGTATACGAATCTAACATTATTGGAATACCGACCTTAGAAGCAATAGAACTTAATCCATCTTACGTAAATCCTGCGAGAGGTATGTCATGTAGCTTCACCCACATTGGAACACGCTTAAGATCCTCTTTCATTAGAGTAATTTCAGGCGACCATTTATTTAGAATTATTGGAATAGTTCGAATAATCCATGGTCCGTTTTCAAGAACTCCATTCATACCCGTTTCCGTTGTGAATTTAAAGAAGAAGAATCCTTTCGCATTCATCATAACCTTTTCGATCTCATACTTCTTCCAAACGTTCATTACATAATTATGGACCACCAGGTATGCCACTCGTTTTCCCAGAAAATAGCCATAGATAGTATGACGATATCTTTCTTGCGTTTCCAAAACAGACGACAGTGGAATTTCCACGTCTATATCGTCCTCTAGTGACTTCTGTGTTTCCATAAACCTGAAATTTACTTTCTTTTGAGGCTGCAATGTGTTTAAGGCATTCAGGTATGGAGACACATTATGTGTGGCCTCTTTCCCATCATCCTTAGGGCTAGTTATTGTGTTTTCATTCAGTTTAATTTGGCCAACCAAGCTAGACCTACAATCATTACTTTTCGCAAGGGATGGAACCAATTCTGGAAACTCATAGTCCTCCAATGGTGGTGTAATATTAGTGTTTGGAATTGGAACTTCACTAACACTAACCTGGTCTACATCTCTATCATCATGTTCATCCAGCGTAACCGGTAAGCCAGTTAGAGGATCAAGCTTTTGGCGTTGCCCAGACTTCGATTCTTTGTTTACTGATCTGTTCGTATCATCACTATCGCTAATCTCTTCATCTCCTCCAATAGCCCTGCTGCGTAAAACTCTAGTTGCAGTTTGGGTCTGTTTTTTCTTTTTTCCTCCGGAATTTTTGCCCATGATACTTCACGAATGCAATTCAGAAGCCAAATAGATGGATAAAGCAATTGAAACGGTGAAAAATTGACGGAAAATTGCTAATTTATGGCCGGAGTAACCATAAACCCTAGTCGCATTTAGTCGTCATAAAAAACCCGGAGAGAGAAAAAACTTTTTAGTTACTTGCTTTTAGTTACTTGCGATTCAATTATTGCGGAACTAATAACTTGCTTTTAGTCATTACGTGGAATATTTTTGAAGTTTTGTAACGACATCATTACGGATTGTCTTTGAGAATTCGGGTACACATATTTTATTTATACATTGAAAATACCCACCAAGTTTTTAAAATAATTACCTCGCAAAACAAAATGTACAACCACTTATTGTGTGATTTTCTTTTATTAAAAACAATTTCAAGGGGTGTTGCTGGAAAAATCTAACATTTATTGTAAAATTTTAAGCAATTTTATACATTTCTTTCGTTTTAAAAATTGTCCACTAGCAATATTTATTGAATTTAAGATATTTTATTTATTTCTAGTTTTGTCTTAAAAATAAATAAGTAAGACTAATAAATAAGAATGAAATGTATGTTGTAAATTTAGTAGTAAAATATTGATGGTAATTAGTCAAATATGGATAGTAAAATTTGTACTATATATATGTGGATAATGAACACACATATACACCATCATTTTCTTACATATAAGAAATATACTCTCTCTCTCTTCCATTAATACTCTCTCATATTTAAGGATTGTATAGGCTTAGGTCAAAATTAGTTATAAGCCTACTGAATTATAACACGTTATCAGCACGAAAAGCTTAGTGTAATTAAAAGATATCTCAAACGATCACGAATCACTAATCAAGGTTTGAAATTATTAATAATTTTCAGACTCGAATATATCAAATTTTGGACTACTAACATTTATATTTATGTTATTTAAGTTATATATGGTCGGTTATACCACCTGAATTATATTTCTGTAATCTAACTTTTACTAACTTCACTAACATTTATATTTATGTTATTTAAGTTATATATGGTCGGTTATACCACCTGAATTATATTTCTGTAATCTAACTTTTACTAACTTCACTAACATTTATATTTATGTTATTTAAGTTATATATGGTCGGTTATACCACTTGAATTATATTTTCTGTAATCTAACTCTTATTAACTTCACTAACATTTATATTTATGTTAATAAGACCTCATGATTGTACGCAACATGTCATTTGACAACACGGTACTTTATGTACGCAACACGTCATTTGACAACACGGTACCATGGGTCGAGATTAATTTCGATCAATACGAATACGACGGGGTCTTTATATGTTATCTAACATTTATGATTACTTATGCAATTAATCATTATTTATTTCATGCATACTAATGTTTATTCTTAAATTTATAATTTTAAAAGTTAAAATAAAAAAAATAGTTTGTATTTTTATTAAAAGTAAATCTTAAAAGTTAAAATAAGAAAAAGTAGTTTGTACTTTTATTAAAAGTAAATCTTAAAAGTTAAAATACAAAAAGTAGTTTGTATTTTTATTAAAAGTAAATCTTAAAAGTTAAAATAAGAAAAAGTAGTTTGTATTTTTATTAAAAGTATATCTTAAAAGTTAAAGTAAGAAAAAAAAGGGGATGGTAAAATGGAATAGTTTTTTTTGTCAAAAATGAAGTATTGAAAATGAAGTGGTCTCCTTCTATAACTAAAAAAAATATATATACTTTTATCAAATGAATTTTTTTGTGGCCGACAATTTCAAACACGAGTCCGTGTTTAGTTTATCAAGAATATCTCTTGCTTTGGTGAAAGGTCACGATCACGATATCAGGTGTTGTGAAAGAATTAAAAAATTGGTCAAGTGGCCTTTTAAAAACTAGAAAAAAAAATTAAACAAAAAGTTTTTTTTATATATTTATAATTTACGGGTAACGTAAAAAAAAGGAAGTTTTTTTAAAAAAAAAAAAACAAAGAAAGTGTTTAAATGAGTTTTACAGAAAGGGGGAAAGCAAAGTAAAAAAAAAAACTTTTTTCCAAACAAAGGTAAATGAAAGTAGGACTTAATACAAGAAAAAAGTAAACATCTCCTAGACGTGATAAAATCTATCAATGATAAGTATTAGACTTGATGAGCTAAATGTGACAAAAATGTTTCAACATGTCTTATGTTAATTTTCTAAAATAAGTTATTATTATTCCGAGTTTAACACATATACATATGTTAATTAAAAACAACCTTTTTGTTCTTATGTAGTGTTGGGTTGCAATTTTGATTGTATGCCATAATTCCATCAAGTAGAGTGACAATAGAAAACTTTTGATGATAATCAATAAAAAACTTTTTTCCAAACTTGTCAAATGTTTTGTTAAAAACGTGACCGTTGAAAAAAGGAGGTTGAATAATAAAACTTAAAAAACAAATTATTTTTTTTAAGAGTGTGCATCAAAATGGCCCGTTTAATAATGGGGAGTAAAAATATAGTCAAATTGTTTCAACGAACAAGGGTTCAATTGGATGTCTCTTAAAAAAAATCCGCGGGTACGGGTGATGGATCCAATGGATCCGCATCCACGACCCGCGGGTGCTATCCCTAATTGTGACAAGTACAAATCAACTAAAAGTCTAAAAAATAAATGCTCTTATAGGGACCAAATGTTCACAATAATTGCCTAAGCTAGATATGAAACAAATAGTTCATAAAAAAAAAAAAGGTCGTTGTGCGTTTTCGGGATGATAGCCGAAATACACTTACAAAAGTAGGTCAGCCGTCAATTCTTTATGGCCATATCAACGTAGATCAATAAAATCATTTATGGTTTTGATAAAAGATTAATTAAAAATTAATTTTTTTTTTGGTCTTGGATTCTCGGTAACAAAAGCAAAGGTTGTTTTTGGTTGCCACAACAAACAAGACAGAGGTTGTTGACTTTTGTTGTTAAACATGGCACAAGTGAACAATAACAATAGATTATTGTTTTTGAAAAGAATAATGATGCGTTAATTTTATTGTATAAAATAAAATTAAAGAAAATGGTTTTCATTGATGACTATGAACAAACGCAAACAAATTGTTTGTGGTATTTGGTGATTAAAAAAAAAAAGTGCATCTAAAGCTTCTACTGAAAATAATATGCATCTAAAGCTTCTACTGAAAATTAATGTGCAAGGTACAACGTATAACTATATGGTCAAATTCATTTGAGCCTTCGGAGTCACAAGTATATGATGTATATATATATTACTCAATTAACAAAATAGTAAATCTAAATTAATTCATATGAATAGTAGAACGAAATTAATTAATTTACTGTTCACATAAAAAAGCGCATATGATAAAAAGCGCATCGCATATGATAAGCGCATATGATAAAAAGCGAATATGATGAAAAGCACAACGCATATGATGAAAATCGCATATGATTAAAAGCGCATATGGTGAAAAACACAGCGCATATGATTAATAGCGTATATGGTGAAAAGGATATATGATAAAAAAAAAACACATATGGTGATTTATAAAAAAAAAAAAACACATATGGTGATTAATGGAAAGCACATATGGTGATTAATGAAAAGTATATTGTGAAAAAGAATCACAAATGTTTCTTGAAAGAATTCAAGGTAGGATATATGAACCAATTCATCCATCATGTGAACCATTTTGATATTTCATGGTTCTAATAGACGCATCTAGCGGATGGTCTCATATTTGTATGTTATCAAGCCGTAATATGGCATTTGCAAAGTTTCTTGCACAAATTATTAAATTGAGAACACATTATTCTGATTACACCATTAAAAGGATGAGACTTGATAATGCTGGTGAGTTAACATCTCAAGCATTTAATGATCATTATATATCTACAGGGATTGTTGTTGAACATCCAGTTGCTCATGTGCATACACAAAATTGGTTTAGCTGAATCAATAGATAAACGCTTACAGCTAATAACTAGACAATTGATAATGAGTACAAATCTCTCAATATTTATATGTGGACATGTAAATTTACATGCTGCGACATTAATTCGCATTATACCATGTGGAAGTCGTAAATATTTTCACTTAATACTTGATTTTGGCCAAGAGCCAAATATTTTCTACCTTAAAACATTGGTTGTGCAGTGTATGTTCCAATTGTATCACCACAACACAATAAAATGGTTCTTCAAAGAAAGATGATAATATATTTTGGATATAAAACATCTTCAATCATAAGATATATTGAACCCATGATGGGTGATGTTTTTACAGCACGTTTTGCTGATTGTCATTTTAATAAAACATTGTTCCCTAGATTAGGGGGAGAAATAAAAATAAAAAATAAAATGATGCTTCATGATGCGAACATCAATTAAGGTATATTGAACTCGCACAAAAGAATGTGAAACGAAAGTTCAAAAATAATGCATATGCAAGAACTTGCAAATTAATTACTTTATGCATTTACAGATATAAAAAAGTAACTAAATCATATATACCAGCGATAATTGCTCCAGCTCGAACTGAAATTCCAAAAGCTGGCAATAATGTCACTGTTGAGTCTTTGCCACGCATCAAACGTGGAAGATCAATTGGTTCCGAAGATAAAAATCCTCGAAAAAGAAAATAAGCTGATAATGAGGTAAGAGAAAGTGTTCAAGAAGAACCACAAATCAATATTCCTTCTGCAGAGGATATTGATAAATGTAAATACTAAAATTGCGATAAATTATGCAATATTATGGAACCGAAATGAAACTAAAATCTCTATGAGATATTTTCATATAATGTTACAATGACATCATGAATAAAGATGATGATCTGGAACTAAAATCTGTCATTGAATATACAAAATGGACATGATTGAGCTCAATGGAAAGGAGCAATAAGAGCTGAATTAGAATCGCTCGATAAAAGAAAAGTTTTCGGATCAATCGTTATCACTTTTAAAGATGTGAAACGTATGGGATACAAATGAATTTTTATCCGAAAAGAAATGTGCAAATGAAGTTACAAGGCAAAACTAGACTTGTAACTCAATATTTCCCACAAAGACCAGAAATGAATTAGGAGGAAAAATTATCCTCCTGTAATGGATACAATTACTTATTAGATACTTAATCAACCTGGTAGTTATTTAAATGCATCTCATGAATGTTGTTACTACTTATCTGTATGGATCACTTAATAGTGATATATATGAATATACCTAAAGGGTTAAGGTATCATAAGCATCTAATGTAAAACCCAAGGGAATATATTCCATTAAATCACAAAGATTTCTAAGTGGGTTTATACAAACGGGACGTATGTGGTATAACCGATTAAATGACTACTTGAAAAAAAAAGGGTATAAATATAAACTTATTTTGCACGTATGTTTTATAAAAACAATGTTCGGATATGAGATCGTAGTTGTTTATGTCAATGTTCTTAACATCATATGAACAAATAAAGAGATCTATGAAATCATTCAACTTCTAAAGAATTATTTTGAAATGAAAGATCTTGAAAAAACCAAGTATTACCTTGGATTGCAAATTGAGCATATGCCTAATGGTTTACTTGTACATCAAACAACTTATACCGAAAAGATTTTAAAACATTTTTTTTTAAAGACAAACTCATTGTTGTTAGATCACTCAATATTGACACTGATCTATTTCATCCCTGCGAAGATCATGAAAATTTTAACAGATCGGAAGTTCTATATTTTAGTGCAATTGAGGTTCTTATGTATCTTATAGATTATACAAGATCTGACATTTCTTTTGCAGTTAATTTGTTGACAAGGTTCAGCCCAGCCCCTACCAAAAGACATTGGAATGGGATCAAACAAATAGTTTGATACCTTCGGGGAACTACTGATTTATAATTATTTTATTCTAACAACTCGAAACAAGATTTGTTTGGTTATACAGATGCAGATTATTTATCCGATCTACATAAAGCTAAATCTCAAACTGGATATGTATTCCTAAATGGAGGCACCGCAATATCATGACGTTCTCATAACAAACACTTGTTGCAACATCATCAAATCATGCCGAAGTGATTGCATTACATGAAGCTACTCGAGAATGATTTTAGTTAAGATCAATGATACAAATCATTATTGATTCTTGTGGACTAGAACGCTATAAAAGCCTAACAACTATCTATGAAGATAATACAGCTTACATAGTACAAATGAAAGAAGAGTATCAAAAAATGACAGAACAAAACATAAATGCTGACGAGGCGCTAAAGTTATAAACAGTCTCAACGGTCATAAGTTTGATGGAAAAGAATGGTATATTAGTAAGGCTCAGAAAAATACTGAAAGGGAATAGGAATTGAAACAACAGTTTGAACAAACCATGAAGGAGACTGTAGACAAATCACGTGGACCAAACTTGTACATAAAAGATTTAGATGATACAGTTTCAGATGAAAACCTCAGATTCTTCTCATATACTCAAGATCTCGTAAAAGACAACCAGATTAAAATGAGATACGTTCAATCAACAACTCTGTTGATCTTTATACCAAAGCACTGTCAATCGCTGTTTTTCAAAACATACATTCACAATATTGGCATGAGGCAAGTTCAAAAGATGTGACGACTCAGCGTTGTCTACTTGAGGGGGAGTCAACTCTATGCTGCACTCTTTTTCCCTTAGCTAAAGTTTTATCCCACTGGGTTTTCTTTAGCAAGGTTTTTAACGAGGCAGTATTAATTGCTCTTTAAAAAAAAAATTACCATCCAAGGGGGAGTGTTGTAAATTTAGTAGTAAAATATTGATGGTAATTAGTCAAATATGGATAGTAAAATTTGTACTATATATATGTGGATAATGAACACACATATACACCATCATTTTCTTACATATAAGAAATATACTCTCTCTCTCTTCCATTAATACTCTCTCATATTTAAGGATTGTATAGGCTTAGGTTAAAATTAGTTATAAGCCTACTGAATTATAACAATGTAGAGTTTAATACTCCCTCTGTGGCTCCGTCCTATAAAAAAAAGTCCACAATACTATGTATATTTGTCCCAAAATAAATGTCACTTACTCAAAATAACACTAAAAAAACCACTGAAAATCCAATACTACTTTTTTATATATAGAAGTCAGCAAAACATTACTCATAATTTATTCTATCACTTACTTTGTTATGGAAGCTAATTAATTCGGATAACATATTACATGAAGAACAAAATAAACATTTTAACAATATATCTTAAATCAAACATTTTTTGTTTTTTTTTTTGAAAAGCAACAATATTATTAAAACCTCAAGAATCAGATACAGAAGGCATGGTTGCAAAGTGGGCAACCATTTACACTACAAGAACAGAAGCTCCAAACTATACTATAAGAACAAGCACAATACACAACACTAGGAAACAACTATAGATAAAATACAAGGTTACAAAGAAGAAAGGAGATCGCCTGGGTTCGTAATCCAATTTAGCCATTCATACGTATGCTTTTTGTCTCTCGTAGCTATCCATTCGAACGTCTTGGATTGAATCTCACTAAGCGCCATCGGTATGTTCCAAGATTTGTTTTCAAAAACGGTTTTGTTTCTAAGGCACCAAATGTGATATAAACCAATCCAAACTATTGCTTGCCATAATCTTTTACCCTTTTCCGACATCGAGCTTGTATTTATCCCTTCTACCAAATCGCATAGATTGAAGGGGTTAGAGATCCGGATCCCCCACCATTTAAAAATCCGCGTCCATAAATCTCTGACCCTATCACATAAGACCAATGAGTGTTCCACCGATTCCAATCCATCATCGCACAATGGGCATCTCAAACTATGTAGGTCGACGTCTCGTTTGTCTAACTCCACCCTTACCGGGATTCTCTTTTTTTGGACTCGCCAAATAAATATCTCTACTTTTTTCGGCACTAGCGAGTTTCTTAAGGTACCTGTTTGTGAAGAGTATCGATCCAACATATTTGACTCTAGAAGATTAGTAAGCTTTTTAACGGTGAACGTACCATTCGACGCCAATCCCCACGACCATGTATCTGATGGACAGTTCGCAAATGAGAAACCCGACAGCAAATCAATCATGGCCTGCAACTCACTGTTGGTTCTCCCATTGGGCTCCCTGCTCCAGCTCCACTCGAACATAAGGCCCGAATCAGTAGCTTTTATACGATCCTTAATGCTGACCTCCCTCACCGTTTCAAGTCTGAATATCCTGGGGAAGAGATTGCAAAGTTTATCCTGACCAATCCAATGCTCCAACCAGAATGCTGTTTTATCTCCACTTCCGATTGATTTGACGAAGGAATGCCTGAGTGAAATTTGGAATTCTTCCATGTCATTACCTGCATTAACGATGTGAAACCAAGTGGTGGATGATAGAGAGCGATTAAAATCACTCTCCCTCATCAGACCCCCACAACTCCCATATACACTTTTGATTAGTTTTACCCAAAGTGATTCGGTTTCGGTTTTAAACCTCCACCACCACTTTCCAAGTAAAGCAAGATTTTTACAAAATAAGGAACCAATATTAAGCCCCCCCGATCATAAGAGTTCAAGACATTTTCCCATTTTACCCACGCAATCTTTGAACCCCCATCGGACCCGCCCCAAAAAAATTTTCTTCTCACACTCTCAAGGATTTTAATCACACTCATCGGAGCACAACATAGCGAGAAATAGTACAATGGTAAACTATTAAGGACCGATTTGACTAGAACTAATCTTCCTCCAAAAGACAAAGAACGCATTTTCCAACCGGAAAGCCTCGATTTAAATTTCTCAATCACCGGAAGCCAATCTTTAGTTTTTGTCATTTTTGCACCTATAGGTAGACCCAAATATGTAAATGGGAATTTACCTACATGACAACCAAGGTAATTTGCAATGAGATTAATTTCCGAGTTTTCTACTTCTACCCCGTACAAGCAACTCTTCTTAAAATTTATTTTTAAACCCGAAGCAAGCTCGTAACATTTTAAAAGGTTTCTCAAATTCATGGCATTCGATCTACTCCAATCCCCAAAAAATATGGTATCATCCGCATATTGGAGATGCGAGATTAATACCTTATCGGATCCAATTTCCACACCCCTAAATAAATTTCTTTCCAAGGCCGCCTTTGTTAGGATGTTTAGGCCCTCCGCCGCAATAATGAAGAGAAAGGGAGAAAGCGGATCTCCTTGTCTCACGCCTCTTCCTAGTTGAAACACATTCGTCGGGGATCCATTAATTAGGATTGAGATAGAAGCCGAGGATAAGCATGCGTTAATCCATTTGATCCACCTTTCCCCAAAACCCATACTTCTCATTACCTCGAACAAAAAATTCCAATTTATGCTATCAAAAGCCTTCTCAAAGTCTACCTTGAATATAATCCCTTTTTTGTGTGTTGACTTGAGATGCGCAATTGTTTCATTGGTGATTAAAGCCCCATCTAATATATATCTCCCTTTGAGAAATGCACTCTGTTCCGGGCCGACTAGTGAAGGTAACACTTTTCGCAGTCGATTTGAAAGGATCTTGGCAATTGTTTTGTAGTAACCTCCGATTAGGCTAATGGGTCGGTAATCCCCAAGACATAGCGGGTCACTTCTCTTCGGTACTAAGGTCACAAATGATTCATTACATCCTCTCGAAATTACCCCCCGATCCCAAAACCAACCCAAGGCAGCTATCAAATCATTTTTTATCAGTCCCCAATATTTCTTGTAAAATCAAAAATTAAACCCGTCGGGTCCTGGGGCCTTTGAACTACAACAATCATTAAGCGCCTCTCTTATCTCATCTTCCAGGAAACATACCTCTAGAGCAGCAGCATCTTGCGTGGAGATCGAAGGATATCTCAGATCTTATAAGGATGGTCTGTTACTATCGGGTTCAACAAACTGAGCTTGAAAGTGTTCGTGAGCTGCCCTTTTTATTTCAAGAGGGATTTCTGTCCAAGCTCCATTAATAATCAGGCCACGAATGTTTGATTTGTTATACCTATTACGAATCATAGAGTGGAAGAATCTAGTGTTTTCGTCCCCTTCTAACGTCCATCTAGTTCTTGATTTTTGCCTTATCATGCTCCACTTGATTTTTTCCTTCTCAAACCACTTGTTTCTTGCATCTTTCCACCTTCTCAATTCGATCTCATCAAGTGCCACAGTTTCACCTTTTAGTTCAAGATTGAGGGCAATATTTTTTTGTGCCTCAATTTCACCATCGATTCTGCCATAAAATTCTTTACTCCATACTCGGAGTGCCTCTTTGATTTTCTTGAGTTTAAACACAAATTTGTAATCCATTCTTGGCCCTTTGTACTCACAGCTACTCCAAGCATCTTCGATGATTTTGTCTACTCCGTCTTCTTCAAGCCAAGCGTCGAAACATTTAAAGGGTTTTGGACCAAAGTTCTTATCTTCATCTTTTAAAACTATGGGACAATGGTCTGATTTGGTTCTTTCCATGACCATGGCCGTGAGGTTTTGCCATTTATTATAGAACTTTTCGGATACCAAGAATCGATCGATCTTGCTATACTTAACGCCATCGTCACTCACTCTTGTAAATAATCGACCCCCCAATGGGATATCCAATAAGTTACTATTAGCAATGAACTCGTTGAATCTCTTTGCTCTACTTTCCTTAAACTCACAATTGAATCTTTCGGTTTCGTATCTAACTTCATTGAAATCCCCACACACTACCCATGCTTCATCCCGACTTTCTATTACCTTACCCAGAGATTCCCAAAGTTTTTTCTTCAAAGCGTTCTCATGAGGGCCATATACATTAAGTATATTTAGGATTGACCCATCAGCCTTCCAAGTACCTCTTATGCCAATGACTCTGTCAAGAGAAATTACATCAGTTGCCTCGAAGACCTGTGTGTCCCAAATCAATAATTGACCTCCCGACTTTCCCATCATCTCTCTCTGAATGAATTCACAGTCTGTATTCCCCCAAAGTGCTACAATCCAATCACGATCCACCAGGTGTAACTTTGTTTCTTGAATTGCAAGAAAGAGAGGTTTTTCATCTCGAATTATTTTTTTTGTTTGTCCCAGCTTGCTATCAGGACCTACCCCGAACCCTCTGATGTTATAAGACATAATCTTCATTATAAACAATTAGAGTCGAAATCAAAAACCTACCCCTACAGATTGGATGGCTTCTTCTGCCATTTCAATCCCAATTTGCATCCATATTCATAAACATCATTGTTATTAACCGAACAGAATGAAGTCGAACCATCCTCTTCGAGGTTAACATTTTTAGTTCTCGAATTAAACGAAACTGTTTCTGTTTCCTTGACTAAACAAGACGTACACGTGGATTTAATTGGGGGTAAGTTTGAATTACCTTTCCTGGCTACATTCTTAATATTCAACATCCTGGATGAAGTCTTCCACCTGCGAATCGATGTCCAGCAACAATCTTTTTTACTCGGATCGATTTTTCTCTTCAATTCACCTTTTTTCCTTTTAGGCTCACCCTGTAAATTGTTTGTATATGGGTTGGGATTTTTCGATTTATTGGTTCTTTTATGGATTCTTGAGGAGGAGGGGTTGTTTATCTCAGTAGGTGTAGGTGTAGGATTAAATGGTTCTGGTGTCGGGAGAGGGTTAGAGGTATCAGGTTCATGGTTATCAGACAGGGTAATTGGGATGTTTTTTGAATGGTTGTGAGAATGGATGTTGTTGGGTTTGTTCGTTGTATTGGGTAAGTCATTTAATTCGAAGGATTTAATTGGGCTGAAGATTTGAGGGATAATTGGGCTGTTGAGGGGGTTAAGGTGAGTTGGGTCATTTTGTTAGTTAGAGGGTGCACAAGTGGGCTTGTTATTATTGGGCTTAGGTGGGTGATGGGAATGGGTTGAGTTAGAATTCAAACGGTTTGGGGTGAGTATAACAGGAATCTGTAGGGTCATATTAACTGGCGAAGGGTTAATTTCACTGGGTAACTCAACCGTTTTATTGGGGCTAGGGTGGTTAGGGGTTTTGGGAGTTGAGATTTTGGTTGTCAGGTTGTCTGTCTCGAGGTATTTATCATCATTAATGTCTTTGGAATTAGGGATCGACTTTTCATCTTCTTCAGATCGGCGGTGATCTTTCCGGCCTCCTCCATTACCGGAAAATTGATCTTGGTCTTGCAGTTTTGTCCGAATCTCAACCACATCCTCTTCATCGTTATCGTCTTCCTTTTCTAGATTGAACATCGGTTCTTCTTCATCCGAGGTTTCAAAAGTATCATCCACGTACTCATCATCAGACTCAGATCTTAACAGATCTCTCACTTTGTTATCTTCTTTTGAACATGATTCAAATTCGAATTGTACTGGCCTGGAGATATCTTCTTTGACACTAATGTAATGAATTGTGGTTCCATCATCTAAATTCACCCATCCATTAATATGTGTTGTGTTATTTCTCATGAATATCAATACACTCCCATAACACAGATTTTGATTTCCATCATCGATATTGCAATTTTCCATGGCGAGGACCTTTCCCCACCATCCAGCAATTTTCATGAATGTATCTTCGTACCAGCAATCTACCGGGACTCCAGTAATGTCTACCCACATAAGTTTACCAGACACGCATCTCCTTTTCCCGAATATTTCAACCTTGTTACACCATTTATGAATCGCACGTTCATTATCTTCTTTGATGAGTTTCGCTATCTCCGGTGTTTCTAGGACTATCAGGATCTCCATTCCTCCTATGTATTTTATTGAGAAGTTATTCAATCCCTCCATCTTGCACAGATCTTCAATCTTCATGAATAGATTAATGTTTTTCAGTTCACATGCTAACGATCTATCAAACAACTCGCATTCTTTTCTATCCACCTTTATGTTCCTTTCATCCATATATGTAATATTATCCTTTTTGTATCTTTGCTTCGAATTTTCCTCCATGCGAGTACCTTGTTCTTTCTGCTTGTTGAGTTTGTTTCTTAGGTCGTCATTATCTTTTTTCTTATTAAGTTGCTCCCTAAGATCTTCCTTTTGATTCTGAATAACTTCATTGAACCTTCTTTCATCCCTATAGGCGTTGCTCCTCTGATTGGCTTTCAAATCTGGAAATTGTCGATTCATATCTTTAAACATTGGATTGTTGGATCTCTGCTTCAGTGGTTCATCTTTCCTATCCCTTGCTTTGAAGATACGAATGGGTAAGGCCTTGAACTTGATTTTCTCCAGGGACGCCAATAATTGATCTGCACATCTAACATTTGCGAATCTTGCAAAGCCATACCGTTGTCCATTACGGAGCCTTCTTGCCACAAGATATAAATCTCTTAAGTCCCCATATGCTTTGAACACCTTCCATAGATCTTTCAACGTCCAAATCTCCGGAAAATTAAAAAACATGAACGATGTCAAATGAATTCCGAAAAGTCTAGTAATACGATCTTGCAGTCGTCCATTGTGCTGTGAATACTCCATATTTAAAAGTTCAATCTTGCCTCACATACACTTCAATCTTCAATCGATTAGCACCAATGGCTTTTAAATCCAAGCTATTATGGTGCCTTACATTCTTCAAGAACTGGAATTGGTTGATTTGCATTTCTTCTTCGTCGAGAAAATGAAGTTCTTCGTGTACATAGTGTTATACTTCTTAATGTATAGGTTTGTTATACACTTTGAGAGGTTACTAGCTGTTAGTTTTGGCATGTGAATAATTAAATGATTATTTTCTCCGATAGAGAGTATCTTTATGTTAATATGAAAGGTTAAATGGGTGTTTTTGATATCATTTTGAAATGTGTAATGTTTAGCTTCAAATCATGTTCTAGTTGATGTTTAGGATTTGTTCGATTCAAAGCTAGAAAACTTGAATCTTTCATGTTCTTGAAGGATTCAAATCAAAGTTTGAATCTTCAAGATCAATGAAGTTGTAAGATGATGAACATGAAGGTGATGAAGAACAAACTCAGAATATGTGATAACAATATGAATGTGAATCTGAGATTGTACAATCAATTAGCACGTGAATTCAATCGTAATCACAATTGAATCCACGGCTCTCTTGGACTCATTCAAAATTGTATGAATGATCACGGTTTAGCTCAAGTCTCTCAACAATGTGTTGAGAGAGTTTGGGGATGTAAACACCTAATGTGTGTGTTTGACAATGAAAGCTCTAAGATGAGTAGTATGGGAACTTGGTATTTATAGACTATACACAAGTCCCTTACAATGCTAAACTCATCACACACTTACATCTCAACTACTAGGATTTTGTAATCCTAACAATCTCCCCTAGATGTAAGTTGTGATGAATATACTTCATCTTCTAAATGATCTTGAAAGTCTTTGTTCCTTTGAAGTTGATTGCAGATGAGCCTAATTATCTTCTTCTTCGGAAACTAAAACTTTCTTGATCATAAGACTTTGTTTGTCTTGAGACGAAATGTCGAAACTCTAGAAGCTCCCCCTTCAAAGTACATGGGCTCTCATCAAATTCTCGATCATTAGCTATTGGTTTAGTAGCTTGATCCTTAAACTCCCCATATGATGCGGAATCTTCTTCGAGTCTCTAACTCCCCATCAAATAAACAATTATTTCTTTAAAGTCCGAGTCTTGTACCGTATATGCACAAGAGTCATATTCAAAGCATCACTTGACTTGAATTAGAAAGATCGGTTGAACTTGAGAAACTCCCCTCTCAAAGTATATGGGGCACACATTCGATTCCTTATACCGCCGATTTTCACCGGGACACACCTCTCTAGATCACATCACAGACTTCGTCACATGACTTAGGGGTGGTACATCTTTAACAAGAGTACTTTCGATATAAGATTCCATAAACTCTCCCCAAGAATGTGGAAATTTCTTTTCGTTCCTCCTTGCTTCCCTTTCAAATCTCGTGATACTTTACATCAACCATATGACATTCTCCCCCAAAATGATGTTTATATGAAATAAAACATCATTTTTATGTGGTTGATGTCTTTGGATTTGACATTGTAGCGCAAAGATGGGATAATTACCAAATATGTCAAGATTTGATGACAATAACATTCGGTAAAAAGCACCGAATATATATAACAAGGGACCGCAAAAGATGTCATCATCACCGAATCTGTTGTTGCATTGTAAGTCATTCTCGTTAAATCCTTTCCAACCAAGATCCTTTTTCTAACGACTGTTAACATAGTTAGTTATCACTAATTGAGCATGGACTTGGATCAGAATAACTGGGCTTGTCGTGTTGGGCTTGTAATAGCTGATTAATCAAATGACCATTTACAGGGCTGTTGCTGAGTGATTAAAATCACCCAAAAAAGTTGCTGGAGACCAGACTCGAACTCACGACCAACCATATATTAACTAACACTCTAACTGTAACACCCTAGATATTTTTTATATCACAGCGGAAGGCTTAATTTACATAATACCCTTAGTTAACTACTTCATTACAAACCACCGGTGTTACATTAAACGACGAGTTACATATTTATAAAAGTTAAGACATCAGAGTTCGTCTTGTCAAACATATCTTCAACCCGACTCCCGTCACTACCAGCACTAAAATTCAAAACCTGCAAGGGAGGAAGTGAGGGGGTTAGCACAAGGCTAAGTGAATGGAATCATCTAACAGATCTAGCATACAGTACCAACTTGTACCACTACAGCAGCTATAACAATCAATTACAGGCAACCGACAACTAACAACTAATCATCTGGCAACTAACAACTAGCAACTAGCAACTGGCAACTGGCAACTGGCAACTAGCAACTGGCAACTAGCAACTAGCAACTATGCTCCAACTAGAGGATCGGCGGCTTGTACGGGCACACGACCACTAGCTGATCAGTCTAGCGTCTACCGATAGTCTTTACTACTGAATCTCCATTATAGTCATCTACACGTATGTGATGCATCGTTCAGCACTATACTCAACAAACAGTAGCCAACTAGACCCAACCACAACTAGGTTGACCTCTCTGAGCTGAACCTAACAACTATAGGTTCCAACTAGCAACTACAACTTGTGCACACAACTGTTAAGCAACTACCACTACGGACAACTGTCACTACGACTAGCATGGCAACTCTACAGTGATCATTATTACCACATATCTACTAAGCATGGCAACTATAACAGTATAACATAGTAGCAGAACTTGCTACTCTATACTACACCTGGAGATAATCCCACTCACCGATTACCAGAAATAGAAGGAACTCAGAATTCTAATCTTACTGAGCATTCTCTTCGTCTTTATCACCTGAGAATAGACATAACACAGTCAGTAATCATGTCTTGATAACAACCTTACAACAAAACAACAACACCAATACCAACACTTAATCAATCTGACCTGTCAACCGTACGAGTGACACTCATCCGCACGTCTGAGAAACCTCAACCGTGCGGTTGACACCTCACTCGTACGTTTGGTCCTTGGCCAAATCTCTAATTACATAAAAGTAGATCCATACGGTTGACCACACGAGTGACATATGACTCGTACGAGTCACATCTCAACTGTACGATCCAACTAGCAAATATAACAGTTCAAGTAACCACTCACTCGTGCGGTTCACCATGCGGTTGACCGCCTCAACCGTACGAGTGAAAGCTCACTCGTGCGAGTGAAGGCTCACTTGTGCGAGTGATAAGGAACATCAATAGCAACATGTAAAGATATTTTCTAACCTATATTCATCATATATTCATTCATTCATAAGCCTATATCAAGAATTCAACCCATAATAATAGATTAACGCATGCACATTAGACACACACGCTAATACCTCTATTTATGACCCAAATAAATTTTGATATAGCTTCTAAAGAGTTTACCATTGGAAAGGATTTTTCATTACGATTCCAACGATATTTGATTCATCAAAAACGGAGTTACGGTTTGAAAGATATGAGGAAAACAAGTTTCCACAAATCTGACCATGTGCTCACACGTGTGACTGAGGTCTCACTCGTGCGAGTGAGTCCTCACACGTGTGGTTGACCCTCAAAAGTGTGATCACTCATACGAGTGACCTGTCAAAAGTGTGGGTGCTGATGAACACCTACAGCTCGCTGTTTTCGTGTTTTTTGACCCCAAAACATGATTTTTGCTCAATTTGATCATCAAACCACTTCAAAAACATCATATAAACTATATATAAGCTATTTCTAACAACAATTTACACTTACAAATACAATTCATCAAGATTCAAGCATCAAAACTCACTTTTGCTCAAGAACACAAAAACCCAAATTACACAAGATTCAAGTATGCTAACCTGGTTTGATGATTACAAAGATGATATAAATCAGTTCCTAAAGCTCCACAAACCAATTTCAAGCTTGGATCAAGTTAGGGTTTTTGAGTGAAGAAGATTAGGTACGAGCTAGTTTTAGGAGAGTTCTAGAAATGAACTCATCAAGCAGATACATACACTTAAAAGGGTTTAAAACCCATACTCCACAACACACGGGTATTTATCAGTTATTTGATATCTTTCGTACTTCGTTAGGCAGCCCTAACGGAGTCCAAATTAAACAAATGAACCTGTTCTGTGACCCTTGTCACAAACTGGTCTTAACCAAACAATCAGATAATCAAAACATACTACTATTAAAATTACTTTTAATAACACTTAATGGCAAAATAGTCTATTTCAGCTAGGCCCAAAATGCGGGTGTTACACTAACCATTACACTGTTGTTGCTTTTCTGAAACAATACCACTTTCAGTTGTTTTAATATTGATTTGCAGTCATCTCTTTCTTCTTAAAACCTGTACGAATTATCTTCTTCCCCATATCATAAAAACATGAACCATAATTCTCTAATATGTAAAAATCTCAACCGCGCATGTGAAGTTCGATCGTGTGTGATTCAACTAAAACTAGTTTTCACTCGTGCGTTTGACTATTTCATTCATGCGTTCGAGATAGAAGAAGATTTAAAACTCAACCGTGCGAGTAACTTTTCAGAGACGTTCTTCAACTGTACAATAATTCACTTTCAAATGTGTGAGATTTAGTTCTTAACCGTGCAAGTGAAATTAATAAAGATGAAGAACACGTATGAAGATTCCGGCGAGATTATGAATATTCCGATGACGATTCAGATTGCACCTGCAACTTCAATTTTTCGAACGATTTTGAACCAGAAAATGATACAATATGATTTCGTCACCTTCCTAGAACACTCATTGATGAGAAATTAGGAGCAAAACAACATCAAATTTACAAAAATAAAGATGAACAGTCACGAGTTCTTCGTATGAACTAGAAATTTGAAATCAAAATATAGATCGTTTCAGAGGTCGAGTCCTTCATGAAAGATGTTTTGGATCATGAATATAATCTTCTTTGATCATCAATTTAGCAAAAAACATCATGTAATCATCAAATTCGATCATGAACACAATCGTTGACTTTTTAACCCCAAACTTTGACTTCACAAATTCGTAATCAATCGGAGGAATTAGAGGCTGAAAAATTGCAGATTGATTCATGATAGGATTGCTAATACATCTGCACTTTTAGTTTACTTCAATTTTTAGTTTGAAATTTTGAGTTCATGAAGGTGAAGAACTCAGTTCAGTAGCTGAACAAATCTGAATCAAACACGAATTATTGAAGCCAGGATCGATGAGATTTGAATCTTTAGCTCTGATACCAATTGAAATGTCTAATGTTTAGCTTCAAATCATGTTCTAGTTGATGTTTAGGATTTGTACAGTGAAGTTGTACGATGATGAACATGAAGGTGATGAAGAACAAACTCAGAATATGTGATAACAATATGAATGTGAATCTGAGATTGTACAATCAATTAGCACGTGAATTCAATTGTAATCACAATTGAATCCACGGCTCTCTTGGACTCATTCATAATTGTATGAATGATCACAGTATAGCTCAAGTCTCTCAACAATGTGTTAAGATAGTTTGGGGATGCAAACACCTAATGTGTGTGTTTGACAATGAAAGCTTTCAGATGAGTAGTATGGAAACTTGGTATTTATAGACTATACACAAGTCCCTTACAATGCTAAACTCATCACACACTTACATCTTAACTACTAAGATTTTCTAATCCTAACAATCTCCCCCTAGATGTAAGTTGTGATGAATATACTTCATCTTCTAAATGATCTTGAAAGTTGTTGGTCCCTTGATAACAACAGGAGTATTGTAGAGGGGGGCTGAATACAATTTCTTTTAATTAACTTAACAGTTAAACACGATTAGTATTCAATCATGCAAATTAAATAGAGTCACAGGTAATTTTCAACGATTATTCTTTATTGATTGAATCACAAAGAATCACAACTATCCTTGGCGAAATGATAGTTGGTTGATACAGATTACCTAGAATATAGCTAAGAGGTAAACTAAAAGCTATTACACGTTTTTGACTCTAAATAAATAAACTCACACCACTAGTTGTTACAATAGTGGATACAACAATTTATAGTAGTTCTATTAACCGTGTAATGGTTCTATTGTCCACTGGTACATAGGATGTCTGTACTTGTGGGGACAACTGCATCAGAGAGCATGCTCTCCTCTTTCCTCTTTGGTAGCTATTTGCAGGAACACCCCAATTCAGTTTGGTACCATTATTTGATTAAACAAATAGAATGTTGTGTTCCCTAGGTGTTGACAAAATATAACCCATGTCTGCACATGCGTTAAACTTCTGCATTGCCACATGGTCTTGTAAGGTCACTTGTCAGCCGCTGACGCGTGTCCTTTTCTGTTTAACTTTGTCTTTGACTTCTATTGAATAGTACAATTAATGTAGACCACTCAGGAAACTACTATGCTTATAATGGAGCATAGTTATCTTGTGTAGTAAGCTGCATTCCAGCTGTGCTGATTCTTCATTGTTGAGATACTTGATATTCTTGAACTGCTGAGTACACATCTTGTGCTAATTGAAGAACACTGTCTTCCTTGTGCTGGTAGACTGAGCAGCAAACTACACTCGATACAGCAATATCTGCTGTCTATACGTAAACAAACTTGTGCTGGCTGCACATAACATTTTAGTGCAAATAAATTACAGTTTTATCATAATTAAATCCTTAATTATTTTGGGGACTCAACAATCTCCCCCTATTTGATGATGACAAAACCTATGACATATAGAGAAAACACTAAAGCTAGCACAGAGGGACCTAATGAAAAATGGGCAGTAAATTTGTCCCTTTTAAGTTTGTTTTTGGGATCTTTTGCTGAGTTATCTATATCTTATAATTTGATATGATTTTGAAGATAAACTCATTTCACTTTCATTACAGCAGAGTATATACAAT
Organism: Rutidosis leptorrhynchoides; assembly: GCF_046630445.1. Classification (NCBI taxonomy): domain Eukaryota; kingdom Viridiplantae; phylum Streptophyta; class Magnoliopsida; order Asterales; family Asteraceae; genus Rutidosis; species Rutidosis leptorrhynchoides. The sequence goes on along the minus strand of NC_092341.1, from coordinate 20,935,835 downwards.
AATTACAAGAACATCATAATGAAAAATGAAATAAACAAAAGATACAATTTGAGCACTAGATGGCTATCTATCTTTATCTTTAGCTAATTCCTCTTCAGATAGCTCCTCTTGTTTGATTTTCCAGGCTTTAGGAAATAGGATAGGTATATCAGCAGGATCAAATACAGGGATATGAGGAGGTAGAATGATGAGATCTCTTCTTTGTGGGCCTTCAATGTCTTTGTTGAAGAGTTCTTGGAGTTCTGGCTTCAATGTCTTTTTAATACCACTTTCAGCTTTACCAATGAAGTACTCCAATATCTCCATCCATTCACTAAATCCTAAGGATCGTAACTCAACATAATTTATCCTTTCTTGACCATTATTCTCCCTGGTGACATTGAAAGCTCTTTTTGAGCCTCTGTGCACTTTGATGATCTTGCTGGGATTTGATCTTCTGTTCATCACATCACCATACCTGCTCCTATAATAATGATCAGATAGTTCTATGGTACGGGCAGTTTCTATATGAGCAATAGCAGGTGCTTTCTCAGCAGCTTCTAGTTCATCAAGGGCCTTATCCTGTTCCTTGACAATGGCTTTAGATAATTTGAGGGACTCAGCCTCTAGCTTTCTGTCAGCAACTAATTTGTCTTCTACTTCCTGAAGCCTTAACCTCTCAGCGAGTTCAGCATCACCAGCCTCCCTTCTTTGCCTTTCAGCTTCTAAGCCCAACAGATAATCATCGGCAGTAATTTTCAGGGACTTTGCTGTTTCAATCATTTATCTACCCTCTTCAGTTCTAAGGGCAGCACGATACTACCTTAGATCCATACCCAGCTGGCGAGCCTCTTGAAAGTGAGCTTTCTCCTCATCGGTAGAGAGCCTTTGACCACTGTTATTTAAGTATACACCAATTTCAATGCCATAAGTCAAGGCAGTGATGTAGAATGGCTGATCAAGAGGATGATGCAGCAATCTAACTTGGTGTATCCTTTCATTAATAGCTGATTATCTTTGCTCAAGTAATTCTGGTACAGTGATCTCCAGCCTGTAAGCCTCCCTTTCATCTGGATTCATTCTAAATAGATCTGGCTCACCACGGGCAACTGAATCATCTTCCCAAGATCTGTGTTTACCATGACATTTTGGGGAAGATGGAGGATACATGATTGATTCACCTATGCCGGATGAACTCACTGGAAACTGATTAACACAATTATCATGTGTTCTGTTAAAATAAGTGAGGGTCCGGGGAGAGATAGGTGATTGAACAAATAAGTGATCTCTTCTACCCCAGACAGTAAAGTCAGCAGGATTAACCGTATCATCATCTTGATTAGCACCCAGCATATCCACCTTTGCTGGGTCTTCAACACTTGTTTCACCCAGCAGCACACTACTGGCCGGGTCTTCATTCACAGCACTACTGGCTGTGTCTTCAGTACCAGCTGACTGTTTAGTATCAGCTGGCATAACTGCCACAGTAGCTTCATCAGCTGCCTCAAATAGGGGTCCTTTCCTTAGGGTCTGGTTGTCCCTAGGAGCATATTTCACCCTTTGTTTGTCAATTGGCTTGGGTTCAGCTGATGGTTCTTGTGTTGATACTGGTTCTTGTGGTGGCAGATAGGGAACAATAGCAAGATGCTCCCCCTGATCATCAACATCTGCTGGCTGTTGTTGTGTAGCTGGCTGAGTAGACGATACTGGTCAAGAAGATGAGCTGGTTTCTAACATTGCATATAGCCATTTCATAAATACATCAGCTCTAACTCCTCCTGACTTAGTAGAAGCTAAATAGTCTTTCATCTCTTCAGGAGTCATCTTCTTTATTCTATCTGCTCGCTCAGCATACAGCTTGGCTTTCTTTTTATCATACTTGATCATGAACTTAGCATTTCTTTTCAGGGTAGCCCTTTTATATTCTTCAATGCTGATCAGATCATCATCAATTTCACGCTTATCAGGAGTGAGGGTTCGTCTATGCTCCATTTTAAGTCTTTTTAGAGCAGCATAGGCTCCAAACTTAGCGTTGAAAGCAGCATCTAATTCCTGCTGTCTCTTCTGATGTCTCTTCATTTTTCTTTTCAATTTACGTTCAATGGTTTGAGAGACAACAAAAGATTCAGCAACAGCCAATTCAGAAACGTCACTGGGCTTACTGCCAGAACCAATATCATCCACTGATGTGGTAGACACATTGGGTTGAGATTCACCAGCTACCTGTACACCAGCTTCAGTATGAGCGTTGCTGGACTTAGTGCCAGTACCATCACCACCATCATCACCATCTCTCCTTTGCTGTTTAGGAGCCTTTTCATGCTCATGCTTCCCTCAGATTGTTTTCCCTTTTTGGACTTCTTTCTAGACTTCTTCTCCCTCTTTTTGTTATCAGCAGGGGCAGAAGGGTGAGCAGGGAAGACCTGTGCATCAAGGTCACTATCTGACTGAGGAACAGAGAAAGAAAAATTATTCCAGTCAGCATCAGCAGGAGAAAGATGGGCACCAGGATCTACGCCATATTGTCTTAGGCAGAGGTTGGAAGTTCGAACTTCATTTCTAGCAACACCCATGGCCATTTGTTGGACATCAGCCCTAACATCAGCTTGAAGAGCAGCCATTCGTTGCATTACCTTCACCATTTGAACATAAGCTGAGGCAGGAATCATAGTAGCCATTTGCTGTTCCTGCGAATCCAATCTCTCTGAAAATACCATGTTCTCCTCATTAAAAAAGAGAATTCTGCGATTAGCAGCATCCAAATCAGCTTGAAGACGGGAAATATCCTCAGTATACTCATTGTGAGAGATGATTTGTTTCTTTAAATCCTCCTCCTCTTCATGTTGTTTGACAATGGCTTCCACAGCAAGATCTGCAAAGGCACATACTTGTTTGATCTGGGCCTCAATGGATGAAGTTGTAACTTGCCCAGCTTGTTGTATGGCTTCAGTCATTCTATCAACAATGGCAGAGCGGATGGTGTTTTGTAGATCTGGTGTAACTTCAGCTAATGTCTTATAGACAGCCAAAGTGGAGATGGCAACCACCTCATCAGCATTAAACTTAGTATAGCTGGTGGAGGGATGATCACTAGCAGCTAACACAGGAGTACCTCCGTGGGGTGGTGGAGGTGGAAGGTCAGAGTCTGACTCATCACCATGATCACCATTATTTTTACCTTCACTCGAAGGTTTAGAACCACTGGTATCCTTGTCAGCATCATTATCAGCGTCATCAGTGAGATCCACTAGTTTATCTTTGGAGCCAGTCACATTATCATGAATGACTGGCTCTTCCTTACCAGTACCTTTATCAGCATCACCATTAGATGAAGAAGATGATGAGGAAGAAGCTGATAACTTAGAAGGTACTGGCAAATCAGGAAGTTTTTGCATGATAAATTTACCAGTAGTGGGATCTCTGATGAACTTGAGAGGCCTCAATGTACCAGGCCATGGAGAAGCAGCTGAAGCCATACCAAAATAGTGATAGTATGGCTGCTCATTGATCTGTTTTAAAGTGTCCAGCCTCTCATATACCTCTTCTCTTGCTGGTCGATCAAGCTGAGACAGCATTTCAGTCAGCTCTTCTCTAGGTAGTTTACTGGCTGACACCAGAGCACTTTGGAGATCAATAGTCAGCTGATCCACCTGTAAGGAAACTCTGAGAGTGATGGATGCTCCCCGATAGATGAAGTTAGGTACAACTTCATCAAGATCTGGTACCTGGCACACATATGGCTTCTTCTCAGCAGAAGCATTAGCCTGAGACGAATCAGTAGTGGAAATAGCAGAGGTACCAGCATCCATAATGAGTTTCGTAGAACCAGTAGCAACAGTAGGTGACTGTGCAGTAGGTGAAGAAGCAGCATCTGCAGCACCTCTAAAGAAAGTATCCAGTGTTGAATCATAAACCTATAGATTACCAGCGGGATCCACAGTAATAAATTGTCTCGATTGAAGATCAGAAACATCTGGAATACTTATAGAACCAGTGACAGGTGCAGAATAGAAAGCATTTACTGCAATAAGCTAATTAGTAAGCACCACGTCATCCTGGTCACCACCTGTAGTAATTTTCTCAGTAACAGCAGTTGGAGGAGTAACGGTGGTAGAACCAGTAACATCGATATCAAGAACCTCCTTAACAATATTACCAATGACCTTTTCAAGTACAGGAGGAGGTTCCATTATCATCTCCTTAACCACTACAGAATCAGTGGTTGAAGGAGCAATACCAGAGACAGTAGGAGTAGCAGAAATATCAGCAGTAGCTAACTCCTCATTATCAGTAAGAACAGTGGAACCAGCAACCACATTATCTCCAGTAGAGCCAGCAGCAGTAGAGACAACAGTACTAGTATCAGCACCACCAGTAGGCAAATCAGTAGCACCAACACCAGTAGCAGAAGCAGAGAGCTCATCAGTAGAAACATTAACATCCTTTTCTTGCTCCCCCTCTGCCTGTTCATCTACCCTGCTAAGAACTAAAACAAAAGAACATTTTATGTTAACAACTGTAGAACCAAATAAATTTGACTCAACAATTGCATCTGTTGTTGGTCTCTGGGGACAGACTGGTGGTTTAGTCAGCCCTTTGATTGAGACAGAGTTAGGTGTCTGTAAGTGCAGCTGTGACTCTGCTGACTCATTGGCAACACATGTTGACCCAGATAGTGTAAGAGTTCTGGCTGGTAATGATGTAGGAGTGAGACTCTTATCATGATCCAAGTAACATATTGGCTGTGCAGTATCCTGAGCTGGTTCAACATGATGAGGACCCAGCTCAAGTGTGCTTTGGGGGTCAGTTATGTGCTCTGCTGGTTATACAGTCAGCAGAGGATATAGCATTAAGTTCAATTTACAAAAATGTGGAAGTGTCTGGTTAGAAGAGTATGGGCTGCTACTCTTCTTAACACTAGTTTTAAAACCAGTCAGCTTGGGAGCCAAGGTTATACCTTTAACTCCACTTTCATTTTTTAAGTCAGCAGTTAAAATGTTTGCAATTAAGTTAGAATTTTCTGCTGTTTGGTCTAGAAACGCACCAGGTTCCATAGCCACATCCTTTGCAGGAGCAGCAGTTGAGACTGGTGCAATCTCCCATGTGGTTTGCTTGGAGCCAGCCTTTGCACGTTTGGATTTGCCTGTTACCAAGAAATAGATGAGCAACGGATTCCAATACTAGAATTGGGTAGTCAGTATATAAGACTAGGGCTGTTCTTTATTATCAAAGAGCACTAGATTCTAATACAACTACTGCTTTACCAGTATGTGAGATGGTGGCTGTTCTAGTTGAGGTAGCTGGCTGCTTCCTACACGTAGCTGGCTTACGCTGAGGACCCTCCCCCTCAGCTGGTGCAACACCAGAGGCAGTCGATTGGTGAGCTCAACCCCGAGCAGCAAGATACTCGAGCATGCCTGGTGTTAAACTAGTATATGGAGTAGCAGGCGCATCTTTTGGCATACCCCCTTGTTTTAGAGGCAGGTCGTATGATTGATCAGCAATCTGCTGGTAAGCTTCACCCAGCTCATTTTAAAAAACCAGGCTTAAGAACCTTGGAAAGGGGATTAAATGTGTTCGTTTAGGTGCTTGCACCATCTCCCATAACCTCAAATAAATTTCCCCGGCATAATCAATGTTTCTGTTGAACAACAAACCATGACCAATTTTAAGCTCAAAATCTGAGCACTGGTCAAAACTTCATAATTTCTGGCTGATGCACTGGGTCAGCAGCCCAAAGAAGTAGTACCAAAGAGGTGGCATATGCTTCCTCAAAGGTGTATGGGCTATTCGTTGAGAAAACCCAATGATTTCTAGCACCTCCCATCTGAATACATCGTTGTTTGGTGAATCGACAAACGGTCCATCTGGTAATTGAAGGGCACAATGAATGGCCTCAACGGTGACGGAGCAAGTTAGGGTTTCAGTTACCATGCCATGAATACATGGAACATTCTGGGGAGTGGTGGCAGTGGTGGCAATATACCAAAATCGTGCCAAGCAGGCAGCATATAAGTGTGAAGGTACACCGGTGATAGCTCTAGCCAGAGGGGATTGCAGGATGTAGTCGATTAGTGTTTCATAACCCATATTGGCTTTTGATTTGGGAATGGACAGTGAATGAGCAGCAATGCCTCTCGATAGGCGAATAGTCGTGTGTTCAGGTGCATTAGCAGCCCTAACCAGAGTTAGGTGGAGATTGAACAGTGGTCCTTGAACAACCTATTCCTCCGGTGCCGATCGTGGTTGTTGATCAGGTTGTTGTACCGGTTGTTGTTGCTGTTGTTGTTCCTCTGGCTGGTTTTCAACATGTGGTGATTGTGGTTGGTCTGCCATTGATGATAGGTAAGGATGAAGATATGAAGTTGTGAAAGTTGGAAGATTGGAAGATTTTGAGAGAAAAGAGTGTGTGATTTTGAATAATGAATAACCGAAGGTTATTATGGAAGATAAAACACTCTTTTATCCATTCTGATTGGGTGAAAAAGTGCAGGGGAGAGAAAATGGCAACTGTCATCTGCAGGCGCGTGGGTAGATGTGATAGACTGGCACATTTTCGAGGGGACACAGACTGTTGACATGACGTATATACAGCTTGAACACTCATACCTCCCATTCAGCATTAAATGCAGTAGGTTTTAATTCAAAATTGATTTAAAGACCACAAAATAAGTTTTGTATTAAATACAAAATACTTTGTTACATTTAATATGTCATGAATTTAATTTAAATCATTGGGAGTAAATGAGTTTCAGTTTTAAGGAATCATTTAATTTTGTGAGTTATTTATTATTTCATTTAAAACATTTTGAGTAACCAAAGTATAAAAGACCTTATTGTGCTGAGTGTTTGACATGTAGGCAGTAAGTTAATAAATGTGACTTACTAGTTTGCCCTACATGTTGTAGAGCTAGCACACCAACAAAATTGTCTTTTATTTAAAGTTCAAGCATACCCAGCTCAGAGATGAGATAGTTAAAATGTTTCTCATCTAAGGGCTTTGTGAATAGATCTGCTAACTACTGGTCTGTTGAAATAAAATGTAGCTTCACATCTCCTTTTTGAACATGATCCCTTATGAAATGATATCGAACGTCAATGTGCATCGTCCTTGAATGCATTACAGGATTGTTGGTGATAGCAATTGCACTTGTGTTGTCACAGTAGATTGGAGTCTTTGTAACATGAACACCATAGTCCTTCAGCTGGCTTTGCATCCATAGTACTTGAGCAGTACAACTACCAGCAGAAACATATTCTGCCTCGACAGTAGATGTGGACACAGTATTTTGCTTTTTGCTCATCCAGCTGACTAGCCTACCACCCAGTAACTGGCAACCACTAGTAGTACTTTTCCTGTCTATTTTACACCTTGCGAAGTCAGCATCTGAATACCCAATTAGCTCAAAATCCTGGTCTTTGGGATACCACTTCGTTTCTTAGGAAATTCGCGCCGCAGAAAGACCACGTTTAGTAGTACCTTTCAGATACCTAAATATCCTTTTTACTGCTAGCAAGTGTGACTCTTTAGGATCAGCTTGATATCTGGCACAGAGACATGTGGAAAACATAATATCTGGTCTATTGGCTGTAAGATAAAGTATGGATCCAATCATACCTCTATATTTAGTGATATTGACTGGTTCACCATTGGGATCAACATCTATTTTAATAGATGCTGCCATTGGGGTCCCTATATCCTTTAAATAGGTCAGACCAAATTTCTTTACCATATCTTTGATATATTTATCCTGACTTATAAAAATTCCATCATCAAGTTGTTTAATTTGCAAACCCAAAAAGTATTGCAAATCTCTTTGTAAGCTCATTTCATATGTCTTTGACATAAGTTTTAAAAAATCTTGACAATGTTTCTCATTTTTAGATCCATAAATAATATGATCCACATATATCTGTACCAGTAAGAGATCACCATCTGTCTCTTTTGAGAACATAGTGGTATCAATTGTTCCAACTTTAAAACCTTTACCAGTGAGATACACATGAAGTGTCTCATACCATGCTCTTGGTGCCTGTTTGAGGCCATAAAGAGCTTTGTCTAGCTTGTAGACATGGTCTGGATATTTACTACTTACAAAACCAGGAGGCTGTTTGACATAAACTTTTTCTTGCAGCTTCCCATTTAGAAATGCAGATTTAACATCCATCTGGAATACCCTAAAGTTCGTCTTAGCTGCATATGCCAAGAACAATCTGATAGGTTCCATCCTAGCCACTGGAGCATATGTCTCTCCATAATCCAATCCTTCTTCCTGTTTGAATCCTTGAGCTACCAATCTAGCTTTGTTTCTGATCACAATCCCATCTTCATCCATCTTGTTCTTGAAAACCCATTTGGTACCAATGATCTTCTTAGTTTCATCATCAGGTTTAGGTACCAATGTCCAAACCTTATTCCTATCAAACTGGGAGATCTCTTCTTGCATAGCTCCTGCCCAGCTTGGATCTTTGATTGCTTCATCAGGACATGTAGGTTCAATGGTAGACACAAAATTTACATGCATACAAAAATTGCTGGTTGCATGTCTTCTTGTTTTAGCACCACTAGCCAGATTACCAATAACTTGCTCAATTGGATGCTCTTTTGTCCATCTAGTGTTATGAATAGGTGAGCTTGTCGTGGAACACACAACATCTTGATCATCAGCTGGTTCAAAGGTATGAGTAGCAGTGGGAGACAGCTGTTCATTATGAGTGTAACCAGTACCAGCTTGAGATCCTTCAGAACCAGTAGACCTATGCTCCAATTGTAAAACTTCAGTAGAGCCAGTAGGTCCACTTGGTTTAGATACAGATGGAACAGAGTGTTCCATCTCATCATCAGAGAACCCAACAACATAGATTGGTGAGAGATTTGCAGCTGGTTCTTCATCATCATCAAGAGCTTGCTGAGTAGGCTCTTCAAATAATAACTCTTCATCTTCTTGACTGGGAGATGAAGCTGGGGTAGTTTCATCAAATGTAACATTAATTGATTCTTCAAAACAACCCCTTCTTTTATTGAAAACCCTATATGCCTTTGATATGTTGGAATATCCCAAGAATATACCTTCATCAGCCTTAGCATCAAACTTGCCTAGCTATTCCTTATTGTTTAGAACGAAACAGGGAGTGCTAAATACATGAAGAAATGAAATTGAGGGTCTTCTTCCTTTGAGAACTTCATAAGCAGTTTTCTGATGTCTTTTCACTATTAAAGATCTATTCTGGGTAAAACATGCAGTGTTCACAGCTTCTGCCCAATATGAATTTTTCAGCCCAGACTCATCTAACATAGATCTTGCTACTTCAATGAGAGTTCTGTTTCTTCTTTCTGCAACACTATTCTGTTGAGGTGTTCTCACAGTAGAAAAGTTCTGTGAAATACCTTTGTCAGCACAAAATTTTTCTAATGTAGCATTTCTGAATTCTGTACCATGATCACTTCTTAGCTGTTTCACCAGTTGCCCATTTAAAAGCTCCATTCTTTTGATAAAATTGATAATTTCATCAGCAGCTTCACTCTTTTGCTTCAAAAAGAATACCCAGGTGTATCTAGAATATTCATCAACAATAACCAATGTATACTTCTTCCCACTACAGCTGGCCACATTAACAGGACCAAATAGATTCATATGAAGTAAATGAAATGGTTTCTCAACAGATAAGATTTGCTTTGATTTGAATGAGGCATGGTGATGTTTTCCTTTTTCACAGCCAGGACATAATCTGTCCTTTACATAAGACATAGTGAGTAGCCCAGACACCAAACTTCTACTAGATAATTTGTGAATGTCTTTAAAGTTGAGATGTGAGAGTCTCTTGTGCCATAACCACTTCAGGTTGTCTGCTGTCTTTGAATAAAAACAAGTATCAGTTGTTGTGACTGCTGTGTTCATGTCAATTTGATACATGTTTTCATGACGTTTTGCAGTCAGCAGTGGCTTCCCTGTCTTATCAAAAATAGTGCCAATTTTCCTTCTGAATTGGACTATCTTATTCTTACTTGTTAGTTGGCTTATGCTGAGTAAATTATGTTTAAGCCCAACGACATATGCAACATTTGAGAACGTGACATTCCCATTTGTCAAAGTACCAAAACCCTTTGTGTAACCCAATGAATTATCTCTATATGAAACAACTGGACCATCCTTTTCTTGATATTCCATCAGTAAGGACTTACATCCGGTCATATGTCTCGAACACCCACTATCGAGATACCAGATTTGCTTGTTTTGAATGCCCTGCACAGTAGCTAAGAGATTAGTTCTTTTTGGGAACCCATCCAAGGATGGGTTCTGGAAGGGTCATCTTTGATGATCTCTTCCTGTCTGCTGGTTTGCTTGAAGAAGAAGCAGCAGATGGGGTTAGGGTTAGAGTACACCGGTTGGCTAAGTGAAACTTGCTGCCACATTTGTAGCATTTTCTAACATTTGGTATCGGTGACTGGTCATACACTGAGTAAATAGGTGCAGTAAGATCGGGTCGACTTTTGGTTACTGCCTCAATTAGCTGGTCAAGCTTGACTGTCATAATCTCAGTGATAGACAACTCATCATTTGAGTCCACTTTTGCTTTTCCCTTAAGGGTAGCTTTCTTCTTAGAACCAGTACCATAGTCATGGCGTATTGCTTTGCCTTTATCACTTGACGGGCCAGTGTGGGAAGTTACTGGCTTGTCTACTGAAGCTGATGAGCTAGAAGAAGTTTTACCTGCTGCCTTGGACTTGCCAGTATTACGTTTGACTGGCTTGTCTACTGTAGTGACCCGAACTTTTCCATGTTTATATATATTAATTGAGATTGATATTTACATGATTAAATATTTCCAACATGTTAAGCAATCAAACTTGTTAAGACTTGATTAATTGAAATATGTTTCATATAGACAATTGACCACCCAAGTTGACCGGCGATTCACGAACGTTAAAACTTGTAAAAACGACATGACAATATATATATGGATATACATATGGTTAACATGAGATTATGATAAGTAAGTATCTCCATAAGTATATTAACAATAAGTTATATACATATAAACAAGACTACTAACTTAAGGATTTCGAAACGAGACATATATGTAACGATTATCGTTGTAACGACATTTAAATGTATATATATCATATTAAGATATATTAATATATCATAATATCATGATAATATAATAATTTAACATCTCATTAGATATAATAAACAATGGGTTAACAACATTAATTGAGATCGTTAACTTAAAGGTTTCAAAACAACACTTACATGTAACGACTAACGATGACTTAACGACTCAGTTAAAATGTATATACATGTAGTGTATTTAGATGTATTAAAATACTTTTGGAAGACTTCAAGACATATATCAAAACACTCATACTTAACGAAAATGGTTACAGTTACTTTCCCATTCTTTTCTTTCATCAAGAATTCTAGTCGTATTCTTACCCGTATTATACACAGCTTCAAAACGTACTTACTATGGGTATATACCAATAGGAACTAGCATGGGATTCCACTCTTGATTATGTCATGTATGACTAATCAATTTTAACTTCTACCATGAGCTAGTCAACTAACTAGAACTCCTTTTAACCCCACTCACCACTCACCAATTACCACTCATCATTCACTCCATTTCACTTCCAATTCTCTTTCTAATTCTCTCTCAACACACACACACACACACACACTATTATGAACGTATTTTTCCAGTAGTTAATCATCATCTTCATCAAAAATCACTTCAAGAATCAAGCTATAATCATCATAGGAAGAACACTTCAAGAACACTTCAAAAATCCCTTCAAGTTTACTAATTTACTTCCAAGCTTTCTAATCCATTCCAAGTAATCATCTAAGATCAAGAAACCTTTGTTATATACAGTAGGTTATCTTTCTTATTCAAGGTATTATTCATATTCAAACTTTGATTCAATTTCTATAACTATAAACTATCTTAATTCGAGTAAAAATCTTACTTGAACTTGTTTTTGTGTCATGATCCTACTTCAAGAACTTTCAAGCCATCCAAGATCCTTTGAAGCTAGATCATTTCTTGTCACTTCCAGTAGGTTTACCTACTAAACTTGAGGTAGTAATGATGTTCATAACATCATTCGATTCATATATATAAAACTATCTTATTCGAAGGTTTAAACTCGTAATCACTAGAACATAGTTTAGTTAATTCTAAACTTGTTCGCAAACAAAAGTTAATCCTTCTAACTTGAATTTTAAAATTAACTAAACACATGTTCTATATCTATATGATATGCTAACTTAATGATTTAAAACCTGGAAACACGAAAAACACCGTAAAACCGAATTTACGCCGTCGTAGTAACACCGCGGGCTGTTTTGGGTTAGTTAATTAAAAACTATGATAAACTTTGATTTAAAAGTTGTTATTCTGAGAAAATGATTTTTATTATGAACATGAAACTATATCCAAAAATTATGGTTAAACTCAAAGTGGAAGTATGTTTTCTAAAATGGTCATCTAGACGTCGTTCTTTCGACTGAAATGAATACCTTTACAAAAACAACTTGTAACTTATTTTTCCAACTATAAACCTATACTTTTTCTATTTAGATTCATAAAATAGAATTCAATATGAAACCATAGCAATTTGATTCACTCAAAACGGATTTAAAATGAAGAAGTTATGGGTAAAACAAGATTGAATAATTTTTCTCATTTTAGCTATGTGAAAATTGGTAACAAATATATTCCAACCATAACTTAATCAACTTGTATTGTATATTATGTAATCTTGAGATACCATAGACACGTATACAATGTTTCAACCTATCATGTCGACACATCTATATATATTTCGGAACAACCATAGACACTCTATATGTGAATGTTGGAGTTAGCTATACAGGGTTGAGGTTGATTCCAAAATATGTATACTTTGAGTTGTGATCAATACTGAGATATGTATACACTGGGTCATGGATTGATTCAAGATAATATTTATCGATTTATTTCTGTATATCTAACTGTGGACAACTAGTTGTAGGTTACTAACGAGGACAGCTGACTTAATAAACTTAAAACATCAAAATATATTAAAAGTGTTGTAAATATATTTTGAACATACTTTGATATATATGTATATATTGTTATAGGTTCGTGAATCAACCAGTGGCCAAGTCTTACTTCCCGACGAAGTAAAAATCTGTGAAAGTGAGTTATAGTCCCACTTTTAAAATCTAATATTTTTGGGATGAGAATACATGCAGGTTTTATAAATGATTTACAAAATAGACACAAGTACGTGAAACTACATTCTATGGTTGAATTATCGAAATCGAATATGCCCCTTTTTATTAAGTCTGGTAATCTAAGAATTAGGGAACAAACACCCTAATTGACGCGAATCCTAAAGATAGATCTATTGGGCCAAACAAACCCCATCCAAAGTACCGGATGCTTTAGTACTTCGAAATTTTTATCATATCCGAAGGGTGTCCCGGAATGATGGGGATATTCTTATATATATGCATCATGTTAATGTCGGTTACCAGGTGTTCACCATATGAATGATTTTTATCTCTATGTATGGGATGTGTATTGAAATATGAAATCTTGTGGTCTATTGTTACAATTTGATATATAGGTTAAACCTATAACTCACCAACATTTTTGTTGACGTTTTAAGCATGTTTATTCTCAGGTGATTATTAAGAGATTTCGCTGTCGCATACTTAAATAAGGACGAGATTTGGAGTCCATGCTTGTATGATATTGTGTAAAAATTGCATTCAAGAAACTTATTTTGTTGTAACATATTTGTATTGTAAACCATTATGTAATGGTCGTGTGTAAACAGGATATTTTAGATTATCATTATTTGATAATCTACGTAATGATTTTTAAACCTTTATTGATGAAATAAAGGTTATGGTTTGTTTTAAAATGAATGCAGTCTTTGAAAAACGTCTCATATAGAGGTCAAAACCTCGCAACGAAATCAATTAATATGGAACGTTTTTAATCAATAAGAACGGGACATTTCAGTTGGTATCAGAGCGTTGGTCTTAGAGAACCAGAATTTTGCATTAGTGTGTCTTATCTAGTTTGTTAGGATGCGTTAGTGAGTCTGGACTTCGACCGTGTTTACTTGAAAAATGATTGCTTAACAAATTTTGTTGGAAACTATATATTTTTAACATGTGAATATTATGTGATATATTAATCTCTTAACGCGTTTGATATTATGTGATAGATGTCTACCTCTAGAACAAGTCCCATTGACTCACCTAATAATAATGAAGAGTCAAATGTAAATTGGAATGATTCGTGGACTGATTCACAAGTTCCCGAAGAGGAACCGGAAGAAGAGTCGGAACCGGAAGAAGAATCGGAACCGGAAGAAGAATCGGAACCGGATGAAGAAATAGAACCGGTGGGGGAAATAATAAAACGGTTAAGTAAAAGAAAATCCTCAACCAACCGACCAAGGTTAATTATGGTCAATGGTGTTTCCGCCAAGGAAGTAAAATATTGGGAGGATTACCAATTCTCCGATGAATCGGATTCCGACGAGAATTCCGATGATGTTATAGAAATTACCCCAACTGAATTTAAAAAGGCAAAAGAAAATAATAAGGGAAATGGCATAAAAATAGAGAAATCTAATTCCAACCCCGATGAACTTTATATGTATCGTCAACCCCCGAAGTCCTTAAGTTGTAACAATGACCCGGGAACCTCTAAACCACCAGGTTTTTCTAAACCAATGTGGATAACGACGGCTCGTATTAGGGGAACATCATATATCCCTAGAAACTTGGCAAAACGAACCAAAACCGAAGAAGAAGAAACAAGCGAGTCGGAATAAGATAGTTGTATTCGTGTGGTGTAATATAAGTAATATAGTGTGCTTATGCTTTATGATATATGTAAAAATTGCTTGTATTAATAAGTATTTTTTTTATGAATCTAACTCTTGTCTATTTTACAGTATAAAAACACAAAATGGATAGACAACCCAATATTTTAAGAGACCTACCCGGAGACATGATTGATGAAATCTTGTCTAGAGTCGGTCAGAATTCTTCGGCACAACTATTTAAGGCGAGATCAGTTTGTAAGACATTCGAAGAACGTTCCAAGAATGCCTTGGTTTATAAAAGGCTTTCGTTCGAAAGATGGGGGATATCACATTGGGAAATCCATAAGTTACGATGTGTTTACTTTGACGCATATATTGCGGGGAACCCAAATGCTATTTTACGCAATGGGTTAAGAAATTATTTTGACTCAATATATCCGAATATTGGACTTCGTGATTTAGAAAAAGCGGCTAACATGCAACATAAAGAAGCATGTTATGCTTACGGAATAGTAATGTTCGCTTCTCACCAAAGTGAGAACAAGAACATCGGGCTACAACTATTAAACAAAACGTTCCCACAAGTGACGGAGTCGGTAATTGGGGTAAGAAATGAGGTTTTTAGATTGTTACGGGACTGTTGGACATTACGTAACCCTCGTCCCTTTGACGACATTACAACACGCTGTCTTATCAACGGCCATAATGGTTATGTTCCACAAGACCAAGGATGGGAAGTAATTCTAGTAAAACCAGAATGCATGACTTGTTTCTGGACGTATGAATTACGTGTCTTTATTGCCTTTGCTGAACGACTTGTGTACTAGCTAGAATTATCTTCACAACCATCTTGTATCAAATTTATTGTGTGCTATATTTCATGCTATATGTAAAATAAGCGGTATTGTAAGTTTGTAAAATATTGTGTAAAAGTTTGAACGCGTAATATTATTATAATCAGTTTTTCATATAGAATTGTAGTAGTTGAATTGTATATTAGCTACTAAGTATGAACTTAACGGGTAGGTACTACCCGAATTTAAACTTATAAAACACTAATATGAAGAAAAAGCTTTTATAAATGAGTTCATATTATGCTATGAAATACTATTAACTACTCTTAATATTCTGTATGATTAACTTGTTCCATTTGACTATTTTGAAGGAAATGGCACCGACTACTCGACACACCGTGAATATGAATGAAGAGGAATTCCGTACTTTTCTAGCTTCAAACATAGCCGCAGTACAGCCTGCGCTACATACCAACAATAACCTTGGATCTAGCAGTACAGGAAATCGTGTAGAATGCACCTACAAAGAATTCACTGCCTGCAAACCTTTGGAATTTGATGGAACCGAAGGACCGATCGGATTGAAACGGTGGACCGAGAAGGTCGAATCGGTGTTTGCCATAAGTAAGTGTACTAAAGAGGACAAAGTGAAGTACGCTACGCATACCTTCACAGGTTCTGCGTTAACTTGGTGGAATACCTATCTAGAGCAAGTGGGACAAGACGATACGTACGCACTACCGTGGTCAGTATTCAAGCACTTGATGAACGAGAAGTACCGTCCCAGAACCGAGGTAATAAGCTCAAGACAGAACTTAGAGGGTTACGAACCCAAGGATTTGATATTACCACGTACGAAAGACGATTCACAGAATTGTGCCTATTGTGTCCGGGAGCATTCGAAGATGAGGAAGAGAAGATCGACGCGTTTGTGAAAGGATTACCGGAAAGAATCCAAGAAGATATAAGTTCACATGAGCCCGCCTCCATACAACAGGCATGTAGAATGGCTCACAAACTAGTGAACCAGATTGAAGAAAGAATTAAAGAATAGACTGCTGAAGAGGCCAATGTGGAGCAAGTCAAAAGAAAGTGGGAGGAAAACGGTGATAAGAATCACCAATACAACAATAACAGCAATTACAACAATAATCGCAACAAGTATCCCAACAATCGCAACATCAATCGCAACTACAACAAACGGCCCAACAACAACAACAACAACAACAACAGCAGCAACTACAACAATCATCCCAACAACAATAATAACCGCAACAAAAACAACAATCAGAAGCAGCTATGCCAAAGGTGTGAAAAGTATCACTCGGGGTTCTGCACCAAATTTTGCAACAAGTGTAAAAGAAATGGTCATAGCGCGGTGAAGTGTGAGGTCTACGGACCAGGGGTTAATAGAACGAAAGGAACAAATGGTGTCGGAACGAGTAATGGCGGAGGAAGTAGTGTCGGAGCAAGTTATGCCAATGTAGTTTGTTATAAATGTGGAAAACCGGGCCACATTATTAGAAATTGCCCGAACCAGGAGAACACGAATGGACAAGGCCGCAGAAGAGTTTTCAATATTAATGCGGCAGAGGCACAGGAAGACCTGGAGCTTGTTACGGGTACGTTTCTTATTGACAATAAATCTGCTTACGTTTTATTTGATTCGGGTGCGGATAGAAGCTATATGAGTAGAGATTTTTGTGCTAAATTAAGTTGTCCATTGACGCCTTTGGATAGTAAATTTTTACTCGAATTAGCAAATGGTAAATTAATTTCAGCAGATAATATATGTCGGAATCGAGAAATTAAACTGGTTAGCGAAACATTTAAGATTGATTTGATACCTGTAGAGTTAGGGAGTTTTTATGTGATAATCGGTATGGACTGGTTGAAAGAAGTGAAAGCAGAGATCGTTTGTTACAAAAATGCAATTCACATTATACGAGAAAAAGGAAAACCCTTAATGGTGTACGGAGAAAAGGGCAACACGAAGCTACATCTTATTAGTAATTTGAAGGCACAAAAACTAATAAGAAAAGGTTGCTATGCTGTTCTAGCACACGTCGAAAAAGTACAAACTGAAGAAAAGAGCATCAATGATGTTCCCATTGCAAAAGAATTTCCCGATGTATTTCCGAAAGAATTACCGGGATTACCCCCACATCGATCCGTTGAATTTCAAATAGATCTTGTACCAGGAGCTGCACCAATAGCTCGTGCTCCTTACAGAATCGCACCCAGCGAGATGAAAGAACTGCAAAGCCAATTACAAGAACTTTTAGAGCGTGGTTTCATTCGACCAAGCACATCACCGTGGGGAGCTCCTGTTTTGTTTGTCAAGAAGAAAGATGGTACATTCAGGTTGTGTATCGACTACCGAGAGTTGAACAAACTTACCATCAAGAACCGCTACCCACTACTGAGAATCGACGACTTATTTGATCAACTACAAGGCTCGTCTATTTATTCAAAGATTGACTTACGTTCCGGGTATCATCAAATGCGGGTGAAAGAAGATGATATTCCAAAGACTACTTTCAGAACACGTTACGGTCATTACGAGTTTATGGTCATGCCGTTTGGTTTAACTAATGCACCAGCTGTATTCATGGACCTTATGAACCGAGTGTGTGGACCATACCTTGACAAGTTTGTCATTGTTTTCATTGATGACATACTTATTTACTCAAAGAATGACCAAGAACACGGTGAACATTTGAGAAAGGTGTTAGAAGTATTGAGGAAGGAAGAATTGTACGCTAAGTTTTCAAAGTGTGCATTTTGGTTGGAAGAAGTTCAATTCCTCGGTCACATAGTGAACAAAGAGGTATTAAGGTGGATCCGGCAAAGATAGAAACTGTTGAAAAGTGGAAAACCCCGAAAACTCCGAAACACATACGCCAGTTTTTAGGACTAGCTGGCTACTACAGAAGGTTCATCCAAGACTTTTCCAGAATAGCAAAACCCTTGACTGCATTAACGCATAAAGGGAAGAAATTTGAATGGAATGATGAACAAGAGAAAGCGTTTCAGTTATTGAAGAAAAAGCTAACTACGGCACCTATATTGTCATTGCCTGAAGGGAATGATGATTTTGTGATTTATTGTGATGCATCAAAGCAAGGTCTCGGTTGTGTATTAATGCAACGAACGAAGGTGATTGCTTATGCGTCTAGACAATTGAAGATTCACGAACAAAATTATACGACGCATGATTTGGAATTAGGCGCGGTTGTTTTTGCATTAAAGACTTGGAGGCACTACTTATATGGGGTCAAAAGTATTATATATACCGACCACAAAAGTCTTCAACACATATTTAATCAGAAACAACTGAATATGAGGCAGCGTAGGTGGATTGAATTATTGAATGATTACGACTTTGAGATTCGTTACCACCCGGGGAAGGCAAATGTGGTAGCCGATGCCTTGAGCAGGAAGGACAGAGAACCCATTCGAGTAAAATCTATGAATATAATGATTCATAATAACATTACTACTCAAATAAAGGAGGCACAACAAGGAGTTTTAAAAGAAGGAAATTTAAAGGATGAAATACCCAAAGGATCGGAGAAGCATCTTAATATTCGGGAAGACGGAACCCGGTATAGGGCTGAAAGGATTTGGGTACTAAAATTTGGAGATATGAGAGAAATGGTACTTAGAGAAGCTCATAAAACCAGATACTCAATACATCCTGGAACGGGGAAGATGTACAAGGATCTCAAGAAACATTTTTGGTGGTCGGGTATGAAAGCCGATGTTGCTAAATACGTAGGAGAATGTTTGACGTGTTCTAAGGTCAAAGCTGAGCATCAGAAACCATCAGGTCTACTTCAACAACCCGAAATCCCGGAATGGAAATGGTAAAACATTACCATGGATTTCATCACTAAATTGCCAAGGACTGCAAGTGGTTTTGATACTATTTGGGTAATAGTTGACCGTCTCACCAAATTCGCACACTTCCTACCAATAAGAGAAGATGACAAGATGGAGAAGTTAGCACGACTGTATTTGAAGGAAGTCGTCTCCAGACATGGAATACCAATCCCTATTATCTCTGATAGGGATGGCAGATTTATTTCAAGATTCTAGCAGACATTACAGCAAGCATTAGGAACTCGTCTAGACATGAGTACTGCCTATCATCCACAAACTGATGGGCAGAGTGAAAGGACGATACAAACGCTTGAAGACATGCTACGAGCATGTGTTATTGATTTCGGAAACAGTTGGGATCGACATCTACCGTTAGCAGAATTTTCCTACAACAACAGCTACCATTCAAGCATTGAGATGGCGCCGTTTGAAGCACTTTATGGTAGAAAGTGCAGGTCTCCGATTTGTTGGAGTGAAGTGGGGGATAGACAGATTACGGGTCCGGAGATTATACAAGAAACTACCGAGAAGATCATCCAAATTCAACAACGGTTGAAAACCGCCCAAAGTCGACAAAAGAGCTACGCTGACATTAAAAGAAAAGATATAGAATTTGAAATTGGAGAGATGGTCATGCTTAAAGTTGAACCTTGGAAAGGCGTTGTTCGATTTGGTAAACGAGGGAAATTAAATCCAAGGTATATTGGACCATTCAAGATTATTGATCGTGTCGGACCAGTAGCTTACCGACTTGAGTTACCTCAACAACTTGCAGCTGTACATAACACTTTCCACGTCTCGAATTTGAAGAAATGTTTTGCTAAAGAAGATCTCACTATTCCGTTAGATGAAATCCAAATCAACGAAAAACTTTAATTCATCGAAGAACCCGTCGAAATAATGGATCGTGAGGTTAAAAGACTTAAGCAAACAAGATACCAATTGTTAAGGTTTGATGGAATGCTCGTAGAGGACCCGAGTTCACCTGGGAGTGTGAAGATCAGATGAAGAAGAAATACCCGCATCTATTTCCAGAAGATTCGTCAACACCTTCAACATCTTAAGATTTCGGGACGAAATTTATTTAACGGGTAGGTACTGTAGTGACCCGAACTTTTCCATGTTTATATATATTAATTGAGATTGATATTTACATGATTAAATGTTTCCAACATGTTAAGCAATCAAACTTGTTAAGACTTGATTAATTGAAATATGTTTCATATAGACAATTGACCACCCAAGTTGACCGGCGATTCACGAACGTTAAAACTTGTAAAAATGACATGAAGATATATATATGGATATACATATGGTTAACATGATATTATGATAAGTAATTATCTCCATAAGTATATTAACAATAAGTTATATACATATAAACAAGACTACTAACTTAAGGATTTCGAAATGAGACATATATGTAACGATTATCGTTGTAACGACATTTAAATGTATATATATCATATTAAGATATATTAATATATCATAATATCATGATAATATAATAATTTAACATCTCATTAGATATAATAAACAATGGGTTAACAACATTAATTGAGATCGTTAACTTAAAGGTTTCAAAACAACACTTACATGTAACGACTAACGATGACTTAACGACTCAGTTAAAATGTATATACATGTAGTGTATTTAGATGTATTAAAATACTTTTGGAAGACTTCAAGACATATATCAAAATACTCATACTTAACGAAAATGATTACAGTTACTTTCCCATTCTTTTCTTTCATCAAGAATTCTAGTCGTATTCTTACCCGTATTATACACAGCTTCAAAACGTACTTACTATGGGTATATATCAATAGGAACTAGCATGGGATTCCACTCTTGATTATGTCATGTATGACTAATCAATTTTAACTTCTACCATGAGCTAGTCAACTAACTAGAACTCCTTTTAACCCCACTCACCACTCACCAATTACCACTCATCATTCACTCCATTTCACTTCCAATTCTCTTTCTAATTCTCTCTCAACACACACACTATTATGAACGTATTTTTCCAGTAGTTAATCATCATCTTCATCAAAAATCACTTCAAGAATCAAGCTATAATCATCATAGGAAGAACACTTCAAGAAAACTTCAAAAATCCCTTCAAGTTTACTAATTTACTTCCAAGCTTTCTAATCCATTCCAAGTTATCATCTAAGATCAAGAAACCTTTGTTATATATAGTAGGTTATCTTTATTATTCAAGGTAATATTCATATTCAAACTTTGATTCAATTTCTATAACTATAAACTATCTTAATTCGAGTAAAAATCTTACTTGAACTTGTTTTTGTGTCATGATACTACTTCAAGAACTTTCAAGCCATCCAAGATCCTTTGAAGCTAGATCATTTCTTGTCACTTCCAGTATGTTTACCTACTAAACTTGAGGTAGTAATGATGTTCATAACATCATTCGATTCATATATATAAAACTATTTTATTCGAAGGTTTAAACTCGTAATCACTAGAACATAGTTTAGTTAATTCTAAACTTGTTCGCAAACAAAAGTTAATCCTTCTAACTTGAATTTTAAAATTAACTAAACACATGTTCTATATCTATATGATATGCTAACTTAATGATTTAAAACCTGGAAACACGAAAAACACCGTAAAACCGGATTTACGCCGTCGTAGTAACTCCGCGGGCTGTTTTGGGTTAGTTAATTAAAAACTATGATAAACTTTGATTTAAAAGTTTTTATTCTGAGAAAATGATTTTTATTATGAACATGAAACTATATCCAAAAATTATGGTTAAACTCAAAGTGGAAGTATGTTTTCTAAAATGGTCATCTAGACGTCGTTCTTTCGACTGAAATGACTACCTTTACAAAAATGACTTGTAACTTATTTTTCCGACTATAAACCTATACTTTTTCTGTTTAGATTCATAAAATAGAGTTCAATATGAAACCATAGCAATTTGATTCACTCAAAACGGATTTAAAATGAAGAAGTTATGGGTAAAACAAGATTGGATAATTTTTCTCATTTTAGCTACGTGAAAATTGGTAACAAATATATTCCAACCATAACTTAATCAACTTGTATTGTATATTATGTAATCTTGAGATACCATAGACACGTATACAATGTTCCGACCTATCATGTCGACACATCTATATATATTTCGGAACAACCATAGACACTCTATATGTGAATGTTGGAGTTAGCTATACAGGGTTGAGGTTGATTCCAAAATATGTATAGTTTGAGTTGTGATCAATACTGAGATACGTATACACTGGGTCGTGGATTGATTCAAGATAATATTTATCGATTTATTTCTGTATATCTAACTGTGGACAACTAGTTGTAGGTTACTAACGTGGACAGCTGACTTAATAAACTTAAAACATCAAAATATATTAAAAGTGTTGTAAATATATTTTGAACATACTTTGATATATATGTATATATTGTTATAGGTTCGTGAATCAACCAGTGGCCAAGTCTTACTTCCCGACGAAGTAAAAATCTGTGAAAGTGAGTTATAGTCCCACTTTTAAAATCTAATATTTTTGGGATGAGAATACATGCAGGTTTTATAAATGATTTACAAAATAGACACAAGTACGTGAAACTACATTCTATGGTTGAATTATCGAAATCGAATATGCCCCTTTTTATTAAGTCTGGTAATCTAAGAATTAGGGAACAGAAACCCTAATTGACGCGAATCCTAAAGATAGATCTATTGGGCCTAACAAACCCCATCCAAAGTACCGGATGCTTTAGTACTTCGAAATTTATATCATATCCGAAGGGTGTCCCGGAATGATGGGGATATTCTTATATATATGCATCATGTTAATGTCGGTTATCACGTATTCACCATATGAATGATTTTTATCTCTATGTATGGGATGTGTATTGAAATATGAAATCTTGTGGTCTATTGTTACGATTTGATATATATAGGTTAAACCTATAACTCACCAACATTTTTGTTGACGTTTTAAGCATGTTTATTCTCAGGTGATTATTAAGAGCTTCCACTGTCGCATACTTAAATAAGGACGAGATTTGGAGTCCATGCTTGTATGATATTGTGTAAAAACTGCATTCAAGAAACTTATTTTGTTGTAACATATTTGTATTGTAAACCATTATGTAATGGTCGTGTGTAAACAGGATATTTTAGATTATCATTATTTGATAATCTACGTAAAGCTTTTTAAACCTTTATTGATGAAATAAAGGTTATGGTTTGTTTTAAAATGAATGCAGTCTTTGAAAAACGTCTCATATAGAGGTCAAAACCTCGCAACAAAATCAATTAATATGGAACGTTTTTAATCAATAAGAACGGGACATTTCATCTACAGCTACTGGTTGACCAGTAAGTTTGTCATCAGCTGGCTCAGCACAATTGGAACTCAAACACGAAGGGGAATCAGTTGGTTTAATTTTTCTTAGATTATTTTCAGTGATTTCCCTTTTAATACGTCTTTCTTTTGGAGTCATGTAGTAGATGCTTGAGGGGTCAGTAGTCTCATCAATTGAGGTACTGGCTTCTCTTGCTCTAAATTCATCCTCTAAAATCTCTTTCATGGCAGGTGGTGGGGACACAGCAGGTCTAAAAAACTTATTTGTCAAGACCTTTTTACCCTTAACTATCTTGGCAAAAGTATTTGGCAAGACAGCTTCAGGATCAGTTTCAAGAATTGGGTCCATGAAAGTAACTTCTGCAATAGCAGCAACAGCTGCATAGTTACCAGCAAAGAAAGCTTCAACTTGGGCAGGCACCTGCTCATTAACACACTTGGCTGTGCGTTGAGCAGATGTACACCACGAAGCGACAACCTTTTTAAGATTATCCAGCTGGTTCTTGACTTCTGCTGCCTCAACATGAAGAGACTTTAAAGCAAAGTTTTGTTTTTCAAGTTTGGAAATATCATCTTTCAACATTTTAATTTCATCATTTTTGCTTTTAAATTTCTCATTTAAAGATTTGTTGTCAGTTTTCAAAACTTCTTCACGTTTGCTGCCTCTACATAAGTCAACTCTTAGGTAGTCAAACATTTCGGCTTTTTCATCATCAGTATAAGTTCGAAAATTATCAACCTTATACATCAATTCAGTTTTTCATTGAGGTGAATCTCTTTTCTGATCAGCTTCCCTCATATCAGCCAAAAACTTACTACCACTATCATTCTCATCAGACTCCTTGACCTCCTTGGCCATTAAACATAACTTTTTATCAGAAGCATAACCAGCACCATCATCATCAGTATCACTATCAGAGGATGATGATGAGCTGGTTTCATCCCAATCATGATGCTCAGTAACTAGAACCTTTTCTGGCTTTTTACCCTTCTTATCAGTCTTAGCACTTTCCTTCATCTGAGCTTTCATAGCTTTGTACTTGTTCTTGTACTTATCAGCTTTTGAGAAAGAGTAAGCATGTGAAGTTGAAGGTTTCCTGGACATGCATTTAGCAGCAAAATGTCCAACCTTCCCACAATTATAACACTCAGATTTAGGACCCTTGACTGACTTGCTGCTATACCTAGCACTCGGTTTCTTGCTCCCTTTGTATGACTTGCTGGTTCTATTACGATTGAACCTTTTGAACTGCCTAGCCAGCAAAGCCATACCTTCAGCAAACCCTTCTACATCACTTTCATCATCACTGCTTTCTTCAGAGCTAGTACCACTATCCACATCACTCTCAGCTGTCTCTTCTTCTGCCAACAACTTTTGAACCAGTAAAGCCTTTTGAGCTTTCTTTTTAGCAGCATCAATAAGAGCAGTATCATATGTCTTAGAAGATTTTGAAGTGGTAGGGGCAGACCTAAAGTTTTCTTTCAAGTTAAGTTCAAATTTAGCCTCTGTTTTCTCATGGTTCCATAGTGAACTGTAGAGAGAAGACGTGTTAAAGTTCTTTAAGGTCTGAGTGGTTCTCAAAGAGTCAGTAACAGATTTCCATTTAGTAGGCAGTGAATCAATGAATTTGTTTACTTGTTCAAATTCAGTATAGGTGACATTCAAAGTGATCAGGTCTACAATCAAGGAGTTAAACCTAATAAAGGTTTGCTTAAGGGTTTCATTCTTGTAAGCAAAGAACATTTCATATTCTCTTTTCAAAATAATCATTCTGTTCTGCCTTACTTCTTCCATACCCTCATAGGTGACATCTAGATAGTCCAACATAATCTTGGCATTTGCTTTTCCCCTAATCAGTTTGAACAGTGGGTTAGGAAAAGTTATAGCTAACAGGGTTCTGATTTTAGGTTAAAGTCCAACACGACGTTTATCCTCAGCATCCCATCTAGAAGGAGTGAGAATAACCTCTCTGCCAGGAATAGCAGGAGTGTCAGCTGTAGCTGGAGTACTACCAATAGTCTCAGTGGGAACAAATGGACCATCTGTGGCAATACCAGGCATGAGTTGGTCAATAGACTCAAGGTGAAGCATGAATCTTGCCTTCCAAGTTTCATATTCATCTTCATCAAATTTAAGTGGTCTATTGGATGAGCCATTTTCAAGGTAAGCTGTATTTGAATATGCAGCCATGAGAGAATTCAGATCCAAGATATTAATTATCAAGACTGAAGCTCTGATACCAGTTGTTGGTCCCTTGATAACAACAGGAGTATTGTAGAGGGGGGGGGGTGAATACAATTTCTTTTAATTAACTTAACAGTTAAACACGATTAGTATTCAAACATGTAAATTAAATAGAGTCACAGGTAATTTTCAACTGTTATTCTTTATTGATTGAATCACAAAGAATCACAACTATCCTTGGCGGAATGATAGTTGGGTGATACAGATTACCTAGAATATAGCTAAGAGGTAAACTAAAAGCTATTACACGTTTTTGACTCTAAATAAATAAACCCACACTACTAGTTGTTACAATAGTGGATACAACAATTTATAGTAGTCCTATTAACCGTGTAATGGTTCTATTGTCCACTGGTACATAGGATGTCGGTACTTGTGGGACAACTGCATCAGAGAGCATGCTCTCCTCTTTCCTCTTTGGTAGCTATTTTCAGGAACACCCCAATTCGGTTTGGCACCATTATTTGATTAAACAAATAGAATGTTGTGTTCCCTAGGTGTTGACAAAGTATAACCCATGTCTGCACATGCGTTAAACTTCTGCATTCCCACATGGTCTTGTAAGGTCACTTGTCAGCCGCTGACGCGCGTCCTTTTCTGTTCAACTTTGTCTTTGACTTCTGTTGAATAGTACAATTGATGTAGACCACTTGGGAAACTACTATGCTTATAATGGAGCATAGCTGTCTTGTGTAGTAAGCTGCATTCCAGCTGTGCTGATTTTTCATTGTTGAGACACTTAATATTCTTGAACTGCTGAGTACACATCCTGTGCTGATTGAAGAACACAGTCTACCTTGTGCTGGTAGACTGAGCAGCAAACTACACTCGACACAGCAATATCTGCTATCTATACATAAACAAACTTGTGCTGGCTGCACATAACATTTTAGTGCAAATAAATTACAGTTTTGTCATAATTAAATCCTTAATTATTTAGGGGACTTAACAAAAGTCTTTGTTCCTTTGAAGTTGATTGCAGATGAGCCTAATTATCTTCTTCTTCGGAAACTAAAACTTTCTTGATCATAAGACTTTGTTTGTCGTGAGACGAAGTGTCGAAACTCTAGAAGCTCCTCCTTCAAAGTACATGGGCTCTCATCAAAGTTCGATCAGTAGCTATTGGTTTGGTAGCTTGCTCCTTAAACTCCACATATGATGCGGAATATTCTTCGAGTCTCTAACTCCCCCTCAAATAAACAATTCTTTCTTTAAAGTCCGAGCCTTGTACCGTACATGCACAAGAGTCATATTCAAAGCATCACTTGACTTGAATTAGAAAGATCGGTTGAACTTGAGAAACTCCCCTCTCAAAGTATATGGGGTGCACATTCGATTCCTTATACCGCCGATTTTCACCGGGACACGCCTCTCTAGATCACATCACAGACTTCGTCATATGACTTAGTGGTGGTACATCTTTAACAAGAGTACTTTCGATATAAGATTCCATAAACTCTCCCCAAGAATGTGGAAATTTCTTTTCGTTCCTCCTTGATTCCCTTTCAAATCTCGTGATACTTTACATCAACCATATGACATTCTCCCCCAAAATGATGTTTATGTGAAATAAAACATCATTTTTATGTGGTTGATGTCTTTGGATTTGACATTGTAGCGCAAAAATGGGATAATTACCAAATATGTCAAGATTCGATGACAATAACATTCGGTAAAAAGCACCGAATATATATAACAAGGGACCGCAAAAGACGTCATCATCACCGAATCTGTTGTTGCATTGTAAGTCCTTCTCGTTAAATCCTTTGCAAACAAGATCCTTTTTCTAACGACTGTTAACATAGTTAGTTATCACTAATTGAGCATGGACTTGGATCAGAATAATTGGGCTTGTCGTGTTGGGCTTGTAATAGCTGATTAATAAAATGACCATTTACATGGATGTTGCTGAGTGATTAAAATCACCCAAAAAAGTTGCTGGAGACTAGACTCGAACTCACGACCAACCATATATCAACTAACACTCTAACCATTACACTGTTGTTGCTTTTCTGAAACAATACCACTTTCAGTTGTTTTAATATTGATTTACAGTCATCTCTTTCTTCTTAAAACCTGTACGAATTATCTTCTTCCCCATATCATAAAAACATGAACCCTAGTTTCTCTAATATGTAAAAATCTCAACCATGCATGTGAAGTTCGATCGTGTGTGATTCAACTAAAACCAGTTTTCACTCGTGTGTTTGACTATTTCATTCATGCGTTCGAGATAGAAGAAGATTTATAACTCAACCGTGCGAGTAACTTTTCAGAGACGTTCTTCAACTGTACAATAATTCACTTTCAGTCGCGTGAGATTTAGCTCTTAACCATGCAAGTGAAATTAATAAAGATGAAGAACACGTATGAAGATTCCGGCGAGATTATGAATATTCCGATGAAGATTCCGATTGCACCTGCAACTTCGATTTTTCGAACGATTTTGAACCAGAAAATGGTACAATATGATTTCGTCACCTTCCTAGAACACTCATTGATGAAGAATCAGGAGCAAAACAACATCAAATTTACAAAAATAAAGATGAACAGTCACGAGTTCTTCGTATGAACTAGAAATTTGAAATCAAAATATAGATCATTTCAGAGGTCGAGTCCTTCACGAAATATTTTTCGGATCATGAATATAATCTTCTTCGATCGTCAATTTAGCAAAAAACATCATGTAATCATCAAATTCGATCATGAACACAACCGTTGACTTTTTAACCCCAAACTTTGACTTCACGAATTCGTAATCAATAAAAGGAATTAGAGGCTGAAAAATTGCAGATTGATTCACGATAGGATTGCTAATACATCTGCACTTTTAGTTTACTTCAATTTTTAGTTTGAAATTTTAAGTTCATGAAGGTGAAGAACTCGGTACAGTAGCTGAACAAATCTGAATCAAACACGAATTATTGAAGCTAGGATCGATGAGATTTGACTCTTTAGCTCTGATACTAATTGAAATGTCTAATGTTTAGCTTCAAATCATGTTCTAGTTGATGTTTAGGATTTGTACAGTGAAGTTGTAAGATGATGAACATGAAGGTGATGAAGAACAAACTCAGAATATGTGATAACAATATGAATGTGAATCTGAGATTGTACAATAAATTAGCACGTGAATTCAATCGTAATCACAATTGAATCCACGGCTCTCTTGGACTCATTCATAATTGTATGAATGATCACGGTTTAGCTCAAGTCTCTCAACAATGTGTTGAGAGAGTTTGGGGATGTAAACACCTAATGTGTGTGTTTGACAATGAAAGCTCTAAGATGAGTAGTATGGGAACTTGGTATTTATAGACTATACACAAGTCCCTTACAATGCTAAACTCATCACACACTTACATCTTAACTAATAGGATTTTCTAATCCTAACACATTTTCTCAAATACCAAACGGTTTCAAAAATACATTCTGAAAGAGTTTTATCTCAATTCGTTTTTTTTCCTTTCTAATTTTGTTCTCTTTATTAAAATGTAAAATGTAAATACATAATTGTCAAACAGACTTTTTCATGAGAAAAAATTACGCCGTTAGTACCTGTGGTTTGTTGAGATTTGCATGAAAACACCTAAACTTTATTTTAGCATAGTTGGTACCTAGGTTTTCAATAAGTTTCTTGGTTCGTACCTTAACATAACGTCCGTCAAAAAGTGATATAACCCCTCAATAAGTGAGGGTATTTTTGTTATTTCACTCTAATTTGGTAACCCATTTTCTCCTTTAACCTTTTTTCTCCGATAACCCATTTTCTTTTCTTTAAAATCATGAACCCTAAATTCTAAAATAAAATAAAAAAAATCCACCACTATAAGATCTCAATTTGTACTATATATCTGTAGAATAAGATCCATAAAATTCATACATTATCTTTAGAAACAAAAAGATGCAGTACACTACATTGATTAGTGATGTGGTAGCGGAGGTGTACGAAATAGTATTATTTTTACTACGAAATACGATGAAATATTACACAAGTTTTATATAATTTATTTACAAATGGGATATACCTAAACTCTGCTACAACACTATAGGCAGTGTACCTAATCGTAGAGTAGTATAGTTTTTAGCAAGTCCGGTTCGTTCCACAGGGAGACGGCTTATTTTACACTATATTTTTATATAATTATATTTGTACAAGATATAAATATATATATATTATAATTATTGTTATTATAAAAAGGGAGTTTTACCATTTAATGACTGATTTGTCGATTTTATATTTTAAGCAAAGCGTAAGGTAAATGACGACATTTAACTAACGATAAAATAAATAAAAATAATTAAAATGACAATAAATAAAAGTAAAAGGAAATATAAAATAAAATATATTATGCTTTTTTAAACTTCCGTACTCATGATGTTTGACGTTTTGATTTTAATTTATTACCCTGGGTTAATTGTTCTTTGTCCTGGATTATTTGATAAGTCCATCTGGTTTTGTCCATAATAGTCCATCGGTCATAATTATAAAGTGCGAGGGTCTTCGCCAAATTAACCTTATACCCGAAGTCAAATATTCCAACTAATTGGGGATTTAAACCGTAATAAGGTCTTAATACATTGTTAATGATTACACCAGGTTATCGACTGCGTGTAACCCAAGGTTTTAATACTTTATTAACAATTACACCAATTTCCCTTGAATGTAATCCACCCCTATTTTAATGAGTCCATTGACTATTAATCCATCCCCATGTCCGGTCAAATGAACAATTATTAGCATTTATAAATATCCCGCCCATCGTACCCGATCGAATGTATGTGGCTATTTATAAATATGTCAAATTGTAAATCTCTATATTAATAAAATATATTTATCCAAACATCACGATTACTTCGGCTCAAATAAGCATAATAATAATTTAAGTACAATACATAATTAAAAAGGGAGAATTTAGCTTACATTGATTATTAATCGTGTAGTGTTACAGGGACAGAGTTCTGACTTTAAAACCCGTAAAATACCTTTACATTACCCAAACTAACTAATATAAAACTAAACTATATTATATTATATATATATATATATATATATATATATATCATTGAGGGAGAGAAAGATGGATGGTGTGTGTTTTTCGTTCGACAGAAGCCTGGCTTTTATAGGAAAAATTTCTGATCCTGAACCTCATGCGATCGCATGGGGTTTTATTGTAAATCTCATGCACTCGCATGGGCTCATGCACTCGCATGGGTTTTATGCCTATTTCACATGCACTCGCATGGACAGGCTGTCCAGCTCAGATTGTGTTTAAAACGTGGGCTGCTGTGATTAATTTAATATATAATACAATATATATACTTTATATTAATTATATATATATTATATTATATTCTTGTGCATAGTTGACTTGTAATTTTTGCTCTATTGACTCGCGCTTTGATGCTCGGTTTATGTCTCGGTTCTGGATTTTCGAACGTCCTTTTATACGCGTAGATATCTTGTACTTTGCATTTCGCGGCTTGTACTCTTGTAAATTTTAGACGTTTCTCATCAATAAATGGAACCACTTGGATTGTAACTTGTACATGTGAGATTTTTGGTAATTTGCGACTTCAAATTGTCATTTTCTTCTTTTGTCTTCGCACTTATTTATTTAAACGAATATTCCATAAAAATAGAACAATAGCAAATAAAAGCTTTACATATTGTGATGATATTGCGACTAAATATATGTTCATTTGGAGCACTATCAAATATCCCCACACTTGAACGTTGCTTGTCCTCAAGCAATACAGAACTTGAAATTAAATCACACGAATCACTTCTTTATTCTTCATACTTTATACATTAGTGATTTTGATACGGCGGTATAAACAATGATAGTAACAATGTGGTTTACAGTCCCACATGACTATGAAAATTTAGATCCTTTAAGGAAATTGGATCTTTATGAAAACATTTGATCTTTTGAAAATTCATTCTAGCTTTTACCCTAGCTAAGTTTTCCGAAATAACCCTTCACCGGTGTTTGCAAAATGTTTTTGTGGGTTTTGTGGGTTTCAGATTTTAAAATTTTAGTTCAAAACTTATGATTTTGTGTCACCCACTTGCTAACCTTGTATTGGGAAAGCAACACGTCCAGTATACTTGCTCCGTATATTACCTTTCGGTAAACTACCGTCCGGTTGTAAAGGAAAGCATTGAATAAGCAACTGTTAAGGCAATGTCTAATGATATGCTTTTGATTATAGTCTATATCGTGTCGGATGCAATTGCTATCCTTTGTAGGAGCAATAGTAAAGATCATCCTATAGTTTTTCGGTCTGGCACAAGGTCTTGTCTTCGACCATGCTATGCAACCACCGTTCTTACGGTTGACACCCGATTTAGTTCAGGTGACCTAATGAATTCTAGTTGAATTCCTAGGATTTTACGTTCAATGGTAATGAACGCATTGAAAATAGGGTTTTCAGAAAACAAATCGGTTTGTAATTTGATCAAAATATTTTCTCGTTCAAGCTCGAGTTTAGATATCATCGAATTCTATGAGTTTGAATTCTCAATCTTTAAGGTCAATCTCAAGGATTGAGTAATATCAGTCTTAAAAGCTGATTTTTGATCTATAAGGAGATTATCCTTTCTGGGGATCTGATTTATTAGTCTTATAAGCTAATTTCCACGGTGCCCTCCATATTTTACGAGACAGATCCTCTCATGGTTAGGATAAGTCTGACCACTTGGCGACCCTGTTTGATGCTGAGGTCCGTGGATTTCCAGTTGATTTTCGAGAAAACTTTTCAAGATTTTTTGTAGACTCTACAACTGGTCTGCATGAAAACTTCCTGACCTAAATCAAGAAGTGCATTTCTTTCTCGGAAAACTTTATTTTCTTTTTATGATGGAATTGATTCATCGTGTAGATCCATCTTTTCTTTTCTTTCATCAGGTAAAACAGTTAATTTAGTCCAAAACAAAAGCATCTGCAATAACTTTACAGAAACATGTGATAGATAGTTTTTAATTGAATAACTTGGTACATTTTCCCCACACTTGGCTTTTTTCATGCGTCTTTTTATTTCTAATAAATGAATTCAAGCGTTTTAGGTTGTTTCTCAATTTATGCCCTTTCTGAGGTAACGATAATTTCGGTATTAACACCTAGTTTTATCATTCATAAATATGTATAAACATAATTTTGAATTCATTTAGTTAAAATTTTTTCAAATTTTCATAAAATTTAAAAAATAAGCCAACTATAAACCCGAGAGAATTTATAACCCTTCCCCACACTTGAGATCATGCAATGCCCTCATTTGCATGAAATCAGACTATAATTATAAATTCATGAGGGTGATTAATGTAGAAAGGTGATTAAAAATACCAAGTTTTATAATTGCTAAGCTCGTCGAATGATAGATGGCGCACCTCATCGTTCATTCCTTTTGTTGTTTTATCACACATTTTTTTTCTTTCAAAAATGGTTGCTTTTCTGAACTGTTCGCTAATCTATGAAAATACGTTTTTTTTTACCCTTACTCATCGTGCATTTTTTTAACGAGTTATGCACTTACCCGAACCCCGAATTTAAAGTTAAGTGGAGTTAGACTTCCCCACACTTAGCTGACGACATGTGAAGTCGGTGGAATAAGTTGCACGAATTAAAATAGTGAGCCAGTTATTTACATCTCGGGTGGTGTATAATATATTAATGGGTTTAAGGTTTAGACCCACCCGATTGTCACTACTTAATTCTTTTTTAAGTGTAGCTTTTAGTAAATGGATATGTCTCTTTTCTAGTTCTTGGTCAAATGGATCGATATACACCGACATACATACTTCTATAGGGTGGACAATTCCTAACATTTCCTTCCGTTTATTCTCGGGATCAAAGTTTTCACCTCTATTACCCAATTGGGTAAAATTTGAGGTGTCAATATCTATTACAGCTTGTAGTTCGTCTTCGGTAGATGATTCGTCTATTGAGAATATTGGGTTGGAAGGTTGTGGAATGGTGAATTTCGGGATCGAAGCAAATTCTTCTTCTTTAAAGGTCCTTATCGGTCCTACCACTTTGGTCTCGGGAGTAAAATTTTTAACGTTATCGTTTTCCCAAGAGTACCAATTTGTCACCCTTACTTCTTCTTCATCCATTGATGGATCGATGATTTCGTCGGTAGAGGCTAATGTGTTAGTATGTTGTAAAATTGGTAAAACTGAATAAAAAGTATCATCGGGATAATTGGTGATTTCGGAGCTCTCGAATTCATCAAAATTCAATGATGTGAGATTTTCTTGCACACGACTCCTCAGATCAACAGGTGTGTAATCTGATAGAGTTTCAGCTTGCCAATTTGCAAACTCTCTCATTTGTTCATTTTTAGCGTCAAATTCTTCGAGTTTGATTTTCATATAATCTAATAAATTTTCAGACACATAATTTTCCTTGTCCTCTGGTTGTTGAGTTTGGATATATTCTTGGGAATAATCCCAATTTGAATTGTATTCCTCATAATCATTCCATTCAGGTTCCATGGGTGCATAATTTTTCATAGGAACGTAATAATAACATTCCCATGTTGAGTGATAATCTCCACAGATTTCACAACCAGTTATTGTTTCATTATTCGTGATCCAAGATTGACCGAACGAATTTTCATCAACACTCGTTTGAGAGTATTGATTTAATTGATTTCGCATGTTAGAAAGAGTTTCCAACATATTCTAATTTTTCATAATACACTTTTTACCAAATTTTAGCTACAATGTGGTGCATTTACTAATTATTCTATTAGTTATAAAACTAAAAATTATATAAGTTATCAAATTAATAGACTTTTCTGCTTTTGCCCACATTTCGAATAGCCAATAGATGCAGCAGGTAGCCAGGACCCTTTAAATCGGAAGCCCACAACTCGCCACTAACAAATCTAACTATTACTACGAACCAGAAAATTTGGATGTCTATCAATTTAATCGCTTAAAATAATTTTTCGTCAAAATTTAAAAATTTTAAAAAATTCTATGTCCTATGAACTAGCACGTATAAAAGAAAAAGAAAAAGAGCGTCGAAAAATAAGAAGTCGAAAAACAATCGTCGAAAAACAAAAAGTCAAAAAATAATAATAAGAAAGTAAACCGTCGAAACTTAACAGTCTAAAAACTAAAAATTAAAACTTGCGTCTAAAGGTATTAAAGCTTAAAAGGAATTCTAAACGAAAAACGGCAATTACTTAAAAAGGCACTAAAATCTAAAAACTGCGTCGCAAAATTCTAAAACGCCTAAATCTTAATCTAAAGAAAAAGCACTTAAAGGATTTTACGGCAAAGCCTAAAAATCTAGAAATATAAAATAACTACGGCAAAAACTAAGTTTAAAACTAATTACGAATGACAAATATTACGAAATAAACGATAAAAATACAAATTATAACTAAAATGATAAAAATACAAATTTTATAAAAAATATTATTTTTATATTATATTTTATAAAAGTATTAAACTATAAATATAAGAACTTAATTAAAACTAAGTTAATTAAAACTAATACAAATTATTATTAAATTAAAACCCTAATTAATAATAAATAATAATAATAAACCCTACTCCGTAATTAATGTCTGTAGTGACCCGTCCAAATCCATCTGGACGAAGTCTTCGATAGTTGATCCCATTGGGAGGTTCTGACCTCTATATGCCATGAACGACTCCATGTAATATGAGCAAATGCACAGCGGAAGATTTCTTTCGTACCTGAGAATAAACATGCTTTAAAGTGTCAACCAAAAGGTTGGTGAGTTCATAGGTTTATCATAAAACAATAAAATTCATCATTTTAATAGGCCACAAGATTTAAATCATGCATGGTACAAATGGGCCCGAATCCTATACCCACCTGTAATGTACATGCGATATCTTTTAAATACAGTACACCTTTCTCGTGTACGAAATCGTCTTTCATAAATTATAGTAACCGTACACATATCTTGTGCACAAAAATAACATACACATAACTTGTGTATAAAATCATTCTCTCGATATATAACATTCACATCAACTGGTGGCAATTATCATGTCCACATAATTCAATGGTGGCAATTATCATGTCCACCTAATTCAATGGTGGCAATTATCATGTCCACATAATTCAATGGTGGCAATTATCATGTCCACATTATTCAATAATAATTCGCAAAACTTCTGTCTGCATAATAATTCATTCGAGGAAGGTTTTGCTTGTGTCTATCTCGTCAAATATTTATAAAATGTATTTCATGTATTCTCAATTCAAAATATATTTCAAAAGCATTTAATAAAGCAGTTGTAAAACAGCGCATGTATTCTTAGTCCCAAAAATGTAAAGAGTAAAAAAGGAGCAAATGAAACTCACCCTACTGTATTTTGTAGTAAAAATACATATGACGATATTGAACAATGCAGGGTTTGGCCTTGGATTCACGAACTTATATTAATTATATATCTTATTAAAATATATAATAGAAATCAAATAATTTCATCTATTAATTATATATATATATATATATATATATATATATATATATATATATATATATATATATATATATATATATATATATATATATATATATATATATATATATATATATATTTGTTGTTGTATTTTAGATAACATTTGTACCCGGTTTTGTCTACATGTTATAATATAATGATATTAATGAAAATGATAATTTTGATAACAGTGGAAATTCTAATAATTATGAGAATTCTAATAATAATGATACTTTACCTAAATATGATAAAAATGATATTACTAATAAAAATGATATTTATAATATTAATAATACCAGAAGCGATAATTTTTATATAAAATGAGGGTTTTAATAAAAGTGATAGTTTTATTAAAAAAAAATGATAGTACTAATAATATTCTTAATTATAATACTATTACTAATGTTAATAATAATATTAAATATAATATTAATAATAATAGTCTTAAAATTATGTTAATAATAATAATAATAATAATAATAATAATACTAGTAATAATACTAATGGTTATAGTTATAGTAATAATAATAAAAATAATAATTCTTAATGATAATATTAATAATAACAATGATAATACTATTAATTAGATTAATAATAAGAATAATCATATTTTTAAATGTTAGGAAATAATAACAATTATCATAATAATAATAATAATTAATAATAATAATAATAATAATAATAATAATAATAATAATAATAATAATAATAATAATAATAATAATAATAATAATAATAATAATAAAATAAAACTACCTTAGAAACTTTCCTAAAAGAAATGGCAGGGACTGGGATTGAACCCACGACCTCTCGCTTCACAACCACTCCCCTAACCGCTGCTCCGTTTCTTATTTTCTGTTTTTACTAATCATCTAAACTTATTTAACCCATTTACGAACTAGAAATCAAGAGTAGAAGGATTCGTTTGGCCCGTTCAATAGCCCAATCTATAACAACCCAAGTATGTAATCCAAATGGCAGTAAATAATAACGATCGAGGGTATTGTAGGGTTCGGTTTTTGTGTGAATGGTTTCAATTAACAGGAAATAGAAGCAGCTCACGATTGAGTCAACAATAGAAAGAATTCGAATAGTAGCAGGTGATGGTTTTATCGAGTCATCATGTATCGTTATCGTCCATAGATCCTCTTCTTGTCACGTTACCTTGATCACAGACACCCCATGGTATTATCAATTACCTTCATCATAATCATCAACATCATATACATCGTGCATAATCATTATCATAATCAATTCAACATCATGTATAATCGTTCACGATCATCTATAACATTCTTACTTATCATCGATCATGAAACATCATCTATCATAATCATATTAACATCATCCGATCACCATGATCGTCATTCCACGCGTATTATCCTCTTCATAATCATAACCGTAATCTATGGCCCAATAATCAGAATCATAACAGCCCAACGATAAAAGAAGGCTCAGCCCAAATTCAGTTTGGATCTCAACCCAAGTGTAGTAGTTCTATGGCCCAACTATAGTCCATTAATATAATAGAATTCTAGCCCACGTCTCTGTGTAGGATGGCTCTTTATTGACTGGGAGTTAGAAAAAAAAATATGGGAAACAACACGTAGCTGAACAGCAACAAAAGGGGTGGTTGATTTCGGTTTAAGAAAGAAAGGAATATATATATATATATATATATATATATATATATATATATATATATATATATATATATATATATATATATATATATATATATATATATATATATATATATATATAGAAAAGATGCAAGCAACCAAGTACCTACTCCCACTATCTTCTTTTCATCATATAATATAAAAAGGTTATGTGATATAATCCACTTGGTCGGCCATAAGGGAAAATTGTATACCAAATTCAACATAGCAACAGTTTTGTGATTGTTTTGGATGGTTTCATGAATCATTAACAGCATTCATCCATTTCCTCCTTCATTTCGTCACTCAAACAGAAATAAAACAAAACAGAAAGGGTGCAGCAGTAGACACGATTTGTGCAGGTGGATTTGGTTGTTGTGTTCGAATGAAACAGAAAGGGAAACGAGGGAACCAAATTAGGAACGTGCAGCAATAATTCTGGATAAAAATATGGTGTTTTTGTCGACTTGAAAGCAGAAACATGTAGACTGCAGCAGCAGTAAAACACGATGGTGGTGCACATGTGGTTTACCATGATGGTTACGTTTGATCAGAGAAGAGTTAGAGAGAGAGGTGTGTTCTTGGTCTTGGAGTTTATTAATCAAATGATGAGGCATGTATGATCGTACCATAAGTAACAAGGTTATGGGGGTATAGAGCTCATGTCAGAATTCTTATTAACATGTATCGTTCTCGTTCTTGGGTTCTAATCGTATCATGGGTGGTTTTCGATTAATCAAGAAGGTGATGGGTTTGGTTGTCGTGATCATGAGTGGTGGTGACGTTTTCTAGCATCACATAAGATAGAGAGATAGATAAATGGAGATGATTAAATGGGTGGTGTTTGTTCTTTTAAACTTCTGTTTGATTCTCTTCAGGGATTTGGCAATTGATAATTGATATTGTGACTTGTTTAGATTTCGTTTACCACTGATTAGTTCAATTATTTTTTAACAACTAAAGGTGGACAGCAGGATTAAAAAGGACAGCAGAATAAAATAGATGGCTTACATCCAAATCTGATTCTGTACATGAGAGGGGATTGAGTTGACTTCTAACAGATTTAGGGACAGGTCAATAAGTTTTGATTGTGATGTTAAGCTAAAATACGTACTCTTTTCAGTATTCAGATTGATATATCATATATTTATGTATTTATATATCTATTATAATCTGTATGTATAATTATTTATATCGGTTATCTATATTCAGTATGTGTATATTTATTTAATTATAATTGTAGTTATATATTAATTATATATATATATATATAATTATATATTAATTATATATATATTAATTATATATATATATATATATATATATATATATATATATATATATATATATATAATATTACTAATGATATTATTAATAAAGACTCATAATAATAAATGTCAAATAATAATATGATATCGTTAATACTAATAAAAATGATGATTTTATTTACTAATATTTATATTAATAATACTAGTTATATTATTGAAGACATCAATAACATTAATAATAATACAACTTAAACATATCATATTTTTGTATGTATATATAAATATAAATATATATATATATATATATATATATATATATATATATATATATATATATATATATATATATATGTTTTATTTACAAATAATTGTTCGTGAATCGTCGAAAATAGTCGAAGGGTAATTGGTTACATGAATGTAGTTCTAAAACTTTTTGAGACTCAATATTACAGACTTCACTTATCGTGTCAAAATCATATAAAGATTAAGTTTAAATTTAGTCAGAAATTCCCGGGTCATCACTGTACCTACCCGTTAAAGAAATTTCGTCCCGAAATTTGAGTGAGGTGGTCATGGCTAACAATAAAAATGTTTTCATGACCAATATGAGTTGATAATTAGAGGTTTATCATCATTGAATAATAATGATAAAATAATTCGATTATTCTAAGGATACGAATGAAGCTATCGCAAAAGAGTGAATTGAAGAAAAATAAGATTTTCCTTAGCTTTTGATGTAAACAGGGTTGAATTCTGGAATTCAAGGGATTTAAAGAAAATCTTCGAAGTTTGAGAGATTTGGTTCTTCGGCGAGTAAGGAAATTAAGATTTGATCTGCCTCGATTACTCGATTTGATATTTCCATTATAAATTAAACTCTTCCGTTCTGATATTCCCACCATTCTTATACTTTCTTTCTTAGTTCATACATCCAAAAGATTGTGACAATTAATCCAGTTCTAATCTTTGATATTTTCCTAGTTATCATTTCTGTCATCCTTCTTTTCAATCTTCCACCAGAAGAATCTGTTTACTTCTATTATTACCTTGGGGTGATACTATTCTTAATTCTACCGTGTCTTTATATCGCTTTTCGTATTAATATCCACGGTTTGTAATTTCTGTATTATTGTTGAGCTTTATATTTCTTTTTATATTTCGGAGATCCATGCTCTTGCTTTCTCTTCCCGGCTTTAAGTCAAGCGGATGATGGTCCAGAATTCGTAATTATGGAGTTTCGAAAGAACTTAATGTTCTAAACAAGAAAGAACGTAATCGCACGATTTGATTTGTCAAATTACCCGAATCACTGAGAATATAACTATCAAGAATATACTTTCTTGATATGTTCAGAAGTTAAACAGAATGAAATAGTTATGTAACATGGCACATGATGACGTTATGATCTGTGAATCATCATGTCCCATTAGAACTCAGCATGACTTACTGTAATATAATCACGTTGATCAGGTGTCATTATATTATACTAACTCATGCATCAGTTCCCAACATTACTTCAATAACATTCATATTTTAAGCTCGAAAGTTTACAGAATATAGAAACTAACAGTTTCTATATGATGTAACACTGATAGCACGAAGAGATTAATGATTTCAGATAAGATTAGTTATGAAAATATATTCAGAAATATCGAGGATATTTATAAATCTAAGATCAGAGGATGATAGAAACCATTGTCCGCAAGGGTTTAGAGTAAGGAGCAAGATATTCACTAAAGACTTTAGCAGGCATTGAATCATTTGGATTCTTTGTAGTCAAACTTATTCTTTGTGATTTGTCCACAGCTTCCTTCATAGTTTCGCATAATCCGCTTTTCGGTACTAAATTTTCTATTGAATGTTTCCAATACTTCATTCTTTATCATCAAACTTTCGACGGTTAAGGTCGTGTATAGTTTTTGCCGCTGTATTCAGCTTTTTCAGAATTTGTGGTACTGATTTGTAGACTAGGTGCTTTTCAGAATTTTATAATGGAAGATCATAATTCTAAGAGATAAATGTTATATGTTCACATATAACTGTTGATGTAGACATGCTGTAAGATTTCAAAATATTGATTGCTGATTCTCGGTGTTTGGTACGGCAATTCTCGTTGTCAGATGCAGATGAGTAGATGATAGGATTTCAATGAATATAATAACTTTTCATAAAGTCAAAGATCAATGGTGTTGCTGGTAAGTTTACTGCTAATGTAGTGAGATATAAACGGTTTTCCGGTATTGATGACGAAAGGCAACTTATATATCAGGGTTATATTAAGTTAATCCGAGTGAAAAGTCAAAGTTGACTTGTTGGAGCTGTGACAAAATTGGCTAATTTGGAAAGGGATTGCAAAGTTATATTGGGTAATAATAACACTAAAGGGATTAACACAGCTATGTGTTAAATGTTTACTCAGTTTTCGAGATTTTTTTTTTCAGGTGCATAACTATATGTATCAATCTTTTCTTCCGTAGATGAAGTGCGGTTGGTTCATCCTCTCGATTGAGGTGTTTTCAAGAATCGTGAAAGGTTTGAACGCGGATTATAATCGTCAAGATATAAATGAGTTTAAAGATGAAATCAAGTGCCAAACTTGAAGAATTGTTTGGTTTCATATGTTATAATTAATATTTTAATTCATTTTTAATTGTCCAATCTTAATAATCCACAGTCGATAGTCCACAGTTAACAGTCCAATAATTCATATATAGTTTAATTTATAATATTCGAATTAATTAATATGTATCGTGACCCGTGTACTTGTCTCAGACTCGATCACAACTCAAATTATATATATTATTGTAGAATCAACCTCAACCCTGTATAGAGAACTCAATCATTACTGCATATAGAGTGTCTATGGTTATTCCAAATAATATATATAAATGCGTCGATATGATATGTCAAAACCTTGTATACGTGTCCCGATATTTAAAGTGCGTAAAATAAATAACAAAAATTAAATAACGATAAATAAAGTGCGTAACGTAAATAACAGAAATTAAATGACGATAAATAAAATTGCGAGAATGTAAATTGCGATAATTAAATTGCTATAAATTAAATGTAATCAGTTAGCTAGGAACAATTTGCTAGGAACAGTTAGCGTGAATTCTTAACAAAATTTCTCATAGTTAATTTGTTTGTTTCTAATAAATTTTATTTTGTCCAATGTTTACTTCATTATGCCACTTGTTGGATTCTGATAGGTCAAAATCCAAATATAAAATTTGAGTGAAAATGGTTATTCTGTGGTGAACGGACACGTATATATGTGGATGTAAGTAGGATAGTAAATGACCGTTGAATCAGATTGGAAGAATGTACAGTGTAATTTATTAATGTGAAAACTAAATATTCCTTGAGTATTACCTACCCGTTAAAATATTTTCACCATTAACGGTTTGTACGAAATAATTTTTAATTACAGTCTTCTTGAAAAAAAATATGTATTCATATATATTTTCTTTAGACGCAATCATGGATTTAATGAGTTAATATGATATTAATCTCATTTGCTTTACCGTTAGAACAAGAATATATATAATCTCTAAAACATTAGAGATTACATAATCGCTATGTCGAACGAAAATAATTGATGTAGAACGATTCGTAGAACGATGATTATACTCGAGGTACAGAATGAGATGTTGAGGCATGGATTGTTGATGATACTGGTGCTGTTGTTGATGGTACAGTTGGTACCGGTGATGTTGTTGAAGCTGGTAAATTTTGCACCATATTCTCCAAATTTATTTCTCGAGCGTGAAGTTCGTTGATTTCTTCTATTATTCTGGGATAATTGTCAGTCGGAACGAGTGGATGAATAAGGTTTTGAATTTGAGATAGTATATAATCGTAGCGATATATTCGGGAAATGAGTGTGAAAATGGTGTTTCGAATGAGTTTGCCGGTAAGTGCTTCAGGCTCTTCTCCAAGAGTGCAAGTTGGTGAGTGGAAAGGATCGCCTTCTTCTTGTCTCCAATGATTAAGTAGACTACGAACTCATCAGATGAATTGGGGATGACTGATTGATTGAGTCATTCTGGTGACACTGCTTTCGGATTTTAGGTGAATATCCATGTCAAAATAGCTGTCGGAATAACTATTGGAATCTAAGGGACTCGAACTGGTTGAGGGATTCATCTCATACAATCAGATGAAGGATTTTCGATAAGAAATAGATTATAAGAGATAGATTAGTACTATGCATTACATAATTTACATATGCACATATAATACTAAAATCCCATAAGTTACGAAGGAATCTTCAGAAGCTACCAGGCAAAGGTAATAATAACAGATACGCTAAGATATGAATTTTTTCTATACACTTATTCATGCGATCAATGCAGGAAGATATGTCTAGATTAAGCATGATAAGCAAGTGATTCCCTAAGAATGATAAGCAGGAAATTTTCGACACGAAATGATAAGCAAAACTTTTGACATGCAGACACGGTCGAAGTCCAGACTCACTAATGCATCCTAACGACTTATCAGTTAGACACACTAATACAGACCCGGCTCGCTAAGACCACCGCTCTGATACCACCTATAGTG
The DNA here is from genome assembly GCF_046630445.1 of Rutidosis leptorrhynchoides. NCBI lineage: Eukaryota > Viridiplantae > Streptophyta > Magnoliopsida > Asterales > Asteraceae > Rutidosis > Rutidosis leptorrhynchoides. The sequence continues at coordinate 20,891,753 of NC_092341.1, read as the reverse complement.
CCCCGTCCAAATCCATCTGGACGAAGTCTTCAACAGTTGATCCCATTACGAGGTTCTGAACTCTATATGCCATGAACGACTCCATGTAATATGAGCAAATGCACAACGGAAGATTTTTTTCGTACCTGAGAATAAACATGCTTTAAAGTGTCAACCAAAAGGTTGGTGAGTTCATAGATTTATCATAAAACAATAAAATTCATCATTTTAATAGACCACAAGATTTAAATCCTGCATGGTACAAATGAGCCCGAATCCTATACCCACCTGTAATGTACATGCGATATCTTTTAAATACAGTACACCTTTCTCGTGTACGAAATCATCTTTCATAAATCATAGTAACCGTACACATATCTTGTGCACAAAAATAACATACACATAACCTGTGTATAAAATCATTCTCTCGATATATAACATTCACATCAACTGGTGGCAATTATCATGTCCACATAATTCAATGGTGGCAATTATCATGTCTACCTAATTCAATGGTGGCAATTATAATGTGCACATAATTCAATGGTGGCAATTATCATGTCCACATAATTCAATAATAATTCGCAGAACTTCTGTCTGCATAATAATTCATTCGAGGAAGGTTTTGCTTGTGTCTATCTCGTCAAATATTTATAAAATGTATTTCATGTATTCTCAGTTCAAAATATATATCAAAAGCATTTAATAAAGCAGTTGTAAAATAGCGCATGTATTCTCAGTCCCAAAAATGTAAAGAGTAAAAACGGAGCAAATGAAACTCACCCTACTGTATTTTGTAGTAAAAATACATATGACGATATTGAACAATGCAGGGTTTGGTCTTGGATTCATGAACCTATATTAAATGTGAATCTTATTAAAAATATATAATGGAAAATCACATAATTTCATCTATTAATTATATAATATTTATATATTTATATATATATATATATATATATATATATATATATATATATATATATATATATATATATTTGTTGTTGTATTTTAGATAACATTTGTACCCGGTTTTGTCTATATGTTATAATATAATGATATTAATGAAAATGATAATTTTGATAACAGTGGAAATTCTGATAATTATGAGAATTCTAATAATAATGATACTTTACCTAAATATGATAAAAATGATATTACTAATAAAAATGATATTTATAATATTTATAATATTAATAATACCAGAAGTGATAATTTTTATATAAAACAAGGGTTTTAATAAAAGTGATAGTTTTATTAAAAAAAATGATACTACTAATAATATTCTTAATTATAATACTATTACTAATGTTAATAATAATATTAAATATAATATTAATAATAATAGTCTAAAAATTATGTTAATAATAATAATAATAATAATAATAATAATAATAATAATAATACTAGTAATAATACTAATGGTTATAGTTATAGTAATAATAATAAAAATAATAATTCTTAATGATAATATTAATAATAACAATGATAATACTATTAATTAGATTAATAATAAGAATAATCATATTTTTAAATGTTAGGAAATAATAACAATTATCATAATAATAATAATAATAATAATAATAATAATAATAATAATAATAATAATAATAATAATAATAATAATAATAATAATAATAATAATAATAATAATAATAATAAATTAAACTACCTTAGACACTTTCCTAAAAGAAATGGCAGGGACTGGGATTGAACCCACGACCTCTCGCTTCACAACTACTCCCCTAACCGTTGCTCCGTTTCTTATTTTCTATTTTTACTAATCATCTAAACTTATTTAACCAATTTACAAACTAGAAATCCAAGTAGAAGGATTCGTTTGGCCCGTTCAATAGCCCAATCTATAACAACCCAAGTATGTAATCCAAATGACAGTGAATAATAATGATCGAGGGTATTGTAGGGTTCGATTTTTGTGTGAATGGTTTCAATTAACAGGAAATAGAAGCAGCTCACGATTGAGTCAACAATAGAAAGAATTCGAATAGTAGCAGGTGATGGTTTTATCGAGGCATCATGTATCGTTATCGTCCATAGATCCTCTTCTTGTCACGTCACCTTAATCACAGACACCCCATGGTATTATCAATTACCTTCATCATAATCATCAACATCATATACATCGTGCATAATCATTATCATAATCAATTCATCATCATGTATAATCGTTCACGATCATCTATAACATTCTTACTTATCATCGATCATGAAACATCATCTATCATAATCATATTAACATCATCCGATCACCATGATCGTCATTCCACGCGTATTATCCACTTTATAATCATAACCGTAATCTATGGCCCAATAATCAATATCATAACAGCCCAACGATAAAAGAAGGCTCAGCCCAAATTCAGTTTGGATCTCAGCCTAACTGTAGTAGTTCTATGGCCCAACTATAGTCCATTAATATAATAGAATTCCATATATATATATATATATATATATATATATATATATATATATATATATATATAAAAGATGCAAGCAACCAAGTACCGACTCCCACTATCTTCTTTTCATCATATAATATAAAAAGGTTATGTGATGTAATCCACTTGGTCGGCCATAAGGGAAAATTGTATACCAAATTCAACATAGCAACAGTTTTGTGATTGTTTTGGATGGTTTCATGAATCATTAACAGCATTCATCCATTTCCTCTTTCATTTCGTCGCTCAAACAGAAATAAAACAAAACGGAAAGGGTGCAGCAGTAGACACAATTTGTGCAGGTGGATTTGGTAGTTGTGTTCGAATGAAACAGAAAGGGAAATGAGGGAACCAAATTAGGGACGTGCAGCTATAATTCTGGATAGAAATATGGTGTTTTTGTCGACTTGAAAGCAGAAACATGTAGACTGCAGCAGCAATAAAACACGATGGTGGTGCACATGTGGTTTACCATGATGGTTACATTTGATCAGAGAAGAGTTAGAGAGAGAGGTGTGTTCTTGGTCTTGGATTTTATTAATCAAATGATGAGGCATGTATGATCGTACCATAAGTAACAAGGTTATGGGGGTATAGAGCTCATGTCAGAATTCTTATTAACATGTATCGTTCTCGTTCTTGGGTTCTAATCGTATCATGGGTGGTTTTCGATTAATCAAGAAGGTGATGGGTTTGGTTGTCGTGATCATGAGTGGTGGTGACGTTTTCTAGCATCACATAAGATAGAGAGATAGATAAATGGAGATGATTAAATGGGTGGTGTTTGTTCTTTTAAACTTCTGTTTGATTCTCTTCAGGGATTTGGCGATTGATAATTGATATTGTGACTTGTTTAGATTTCATTTACCACTGATTAGTTCAATTATTTTTTAACAACTAAAGGTGGACAGCAGGATTAAAAAGGACAGCAGAATAAAATAGATGGCTTACATCCAAATCTGATTCTGTACATGAGAGGGGATTGAGTTGACTTCTAACAGATTTAGGGACAGGTCAATAAGTTTTGATTGTGATGTTAAGCCAAAATACGTACTCTTTTCAGTATTCAGATTGATATATCATATATTTATGTATTTATATATCTATTATAATCTGTATGTGTAATTATTTATATCGGTTATCTATATTCAGTATGTGTATATTTATTTAATTATAATTGTAGTTATATATTAATTGTATATATATATATATATATATATATATATATATATATATATATATATAATAATATTACTAATGATATTATTAATAAAGACTCATAATAATAAATGTGAAATAATAATATGATATCGTTAATACTAATAAAAATGATGATTTTATTTACTAATATTGATATTAATAATACTAGTTATATTATTGAAGACATCAATAACATTAATAATAATACAACTTAAACATATCATATTTTTGTATGTAATATGTTTTATTTACAAATAATTGTTCGTGAATCGTCGAAAATAGTCAAAGGGTAATTGGTTACATGAATGTAGTTCTAAAACTTTTTGAGACTCAATATTACAGACTTCATTTATCGTGTCAAAATCATATAAAGATTAAGTTTAAATTTAGTCGGAAATTCCCGGGTCATCACAGTACCTACCCGTTAAAGAAATTTCGTCCTGAAATTTGAGTGAGGTGGTCATGGCTAAAAATAAAAATGTTTTCATGACCAATATGAGTTGATAATTAGAGGTTTATCATCATTGAATAATAATGATAAAATAATTCGATTATTCTAAGGATACGAATGAAGCTATCGCAAAAGAGTGAATTGAAGAAAAATAAGATTTTCCTTAGCTTTTGATGTAAACAGGGTTGAATTCCGGAATTCAAGGGATTTAAAGAAAATCTTCGAAGTTTGAGAGATTTGATTCTTCGGCGAGTAAGGAAATTAAGATTTGATCTGCCTCGATTACTCGGTCTGATATTTCCATTATAAATTAAACTCTTCCGTTCTAATATTCCCACCATTCTTATACTTTCTTTGTTAGTTCATACATCCAAAAGATTGTAAAAATTAATCCAGTTCTAATCTTTGATATTTTCCTAGTTATCATTTCTGTCATCCTTCTTTTCAATCTTCCACCAGAAGAATCTGTTTACTTCTATTATTACCTTGGGGTGATACTATTCTTAATTCTACCGTGTCTTTATATCGCTTTTCGTATTAATATCCACGGTTTGTAATTTCTGTATTATTGTTGAGCTTTATATTTCTTTTTATATTTCGGAGCTCCATGCTCTTGCTTTCTCTTCTCGGCTTTAAGTCAAGTGGATAATGGTCCAGGATTCGTAATTATGGAGTTTCGAAAGAACTTAATGTTCTAAACAAGAAAGAACGTAATCGCACGATTTGATTTGTCAAATTACCCGAATCGCTGAGAATATAATTATCAAGAATATACTTTCTTGATATGTTCAGAAGTTAAACAGAATGAAATAGTTATGTAACATGGCACATGATGACGTTATGATCTGTGAATCATCATGTCCCATTAGAACTCAGCATGACTTACTGTAATATAATCACGTTGATCAGGTGTCATTATATTATACTAACTCATGCCTCAGTTCCCAACATTACTTCAATAAGATTCATATTTTAAGCTCGAAAGTTTACAGAATATAGAAACTAACAGTTTCTATATGATGTAACACTGATAGCACGAAGAGATTAATGATTTCAGATAAGATTAGTTATGAAAATATATTCAGAAATATCGAGGATATTTATAAATCTAAGATCAGAGGATGATAGAAACCATTGTCCGCAAGGGTTTAGAGTAAGGAGCAAGATATTCGCTAAAGACTTTAGCAGGCATTGAATCATTTGGATTCTTTGTAGTCAAACTTATTCTTTGTGATTTGTCCACGGCTTCCTTCATAGTTTTGCATAATCCGCTTTTCGGTACTAAATTTTCTATTGAATGTTTCCAATACTCCATTCTTTATCATCAAACTTTCGACGGTTAAGGTCGTGTACAGTTTTTGCCGCTGTATTCAGCTTTTTCAGAATTTGTGGTATTGATTTGTAGACTGGGTGCTTTTCAGAATTTCAGAATTTCAGAATGGAAGATCATAATTCTAAGAGATAAATGTTATATGTTTACATATAACTGTTGATGTAGACATGCTGCGAGATTTCAAAATATTGATTGCTGATTCTCGGTGTTTGGTACGGCAATTCTCGTTGTCAGATGCAGATGAGTAGATGATAGGATTTCAATGAATATAATAACTTTTTATAAAGTCAAAGATCAATGGTGTTGCTGGTAAGTTTACTGCTAATGTAGTGAGATATAAACTGTTTTCCGGTATCGATGACGAAAGGCAACTTATATATCAAGGTTATAATAAGTTAATCTGAGTGAAAAGTCGAAGTTGACTTGTTGGAGCTGTGACAAAATTGGCTAATTTGGAAAGGGATTGCAAAGTTATGTTGGGTAATAATAACACTAAAGGGATTAACACAGCTATGTTTTAAATGTTTACTCAGTTTCCGAGAGTTTTTTTTTTCTTTTCAGGTGCATAACTATATGTATCAATCTTTTCTTCCGTAGATGAAGTGCGGTTGGTTCATCCTCTCGATTGAGGGGTTTTCAAGGATCATGAAAGGTTTGAACGCGGATTATAATCGTCAAGATATAAATGAGTTTAAAGATGAAATCAAGTGGCAAACTTGAAGAATTGTTTGGTTTCATATGTTATAATTAATATTTTAATTCATTTTTAATTATCCAATCTTGATAATCCACAGTCGATAGTCCACAGTTAACAGTCCAATAATTCATATATAGTTTAATTTATAATATTCGAATTAATTAATAAGTATCGTGACCCGTGTACATGTCTCAGACTCGATCACAACTCAAATTATATATATTATTGTAGAATCAACCTCAACCCTGTATAGAGAACTCGATCATTACTGCATATAGAGTGTCTATGGTTATTCCAAATAATATATATAAATGCGTCGATATGATACGTCAAAACCTTGTATACGTGTCCCGATATTTAAAGTACGTAAAATAAATAATAAAAATTAAATAACGATAAATAAAGTGCGTAACGTAAATAACAGAAATTAAATGACGATAAATAAAATTGCGAGAATGTAAATTGCGATAATTAAATTGCTATAAATAAAATGTAATCAGTTAGCTAGGAACAATTTGCTAGGAACAGTTAGCGTGAATTCTTAACAAAATTTCTCATAGTTAATTTGTTTGTTTCTAATAAATTTTATTTTGTCCAATTTTTACTTCATTATGCCACTTGTTGGATTCTGATAGGTCAAAATTCAAATATGAAATTTGAGTGAAAATGGTTATTCGGTGGTGAACGGACACGTATATCTGTGGATGTAAGTAGGATAGTAAATGACCATTGAATCAGATTGGAAGAATGTACAGTGTAATTTATTAATGTGAAAACTAAATATTCCTCGGGTATTACCTACCTGTTAAAATATTTTCACCATTAACGGTTTGTACGAAATAATTTTTAATTACAGTCTTCATGAAAAAAAATATATATTCATATACATTTTCTTCAGACGTAATCATGGATTTAATGAGTTAATATGATATTAATCTCATTTGCTTTACCGTTAGAACAAGAATATATATAATCTCTAAAACATTAGAGATTACATAATCGCTATGTCGAACGAAAATAATTGATGTAGAACGATTCATAGAACGATAATTATACTCGAGGTACAGAATGAGATGTTGAGGCATGGATTGTTGATGATACTGGTGCTGTTGCTGATGGTACTGTTCTTACCGGTGATGTTGTTGAAGCTGGTAAATTTTGCACCATATTCTCCAAATTTATTTCTCGAGCGTGAAGTTCGTTGATTTCTTCTATTATTCTGGGATAATTGTCAGTCGGAACGAGTGGATGAATAAAGTTTTGAATTTGAGGTAGTATATAATCGTAGCGATATATTCGGGAAATGAGTGTGAAAATGGTGTTTCGAATGAGTTTGCCGGTAAGTGCTTCAGGCTCTTCGCCAAGAGTGCAAGTTGGTGGGTGGAAAGGATCACCTTCTTCTTGTCTCCAATGATTAAGTAGACTACAAACTCATCAGATGAATTGGGGATGACTGATTGATTGAGTCATTCTGGTGACACCGCTTTCGGAGCTTAAGAGAATATCCATGTCAGAATAGCTGTCGGAATAACTATTGGAATCTAAGGGACTCGAACTGGTTGAGGGATTCATCTCATACAATCAGATGAAGGATTTTCGATAAGAAATAGATTATAAGAGATAAATTAGTACTCTGCATTACATAATTTACATATGCACATATAATACTAAAATCCCATAAGTTACGAAGGAATCTTCAGAAGCTGCTAGGCAAAGGTAATAATAACAGATACGCTAAGATATGAATTTTGTCTATACACTTATTCATGCGATCAATGCAGGAAGATATGTCTAGATTAAGAGTGATAAGCAAGTGATTCCCTAAGAATGATAAGCAGAAAATTTTCGACACGAAATGATAAGCAAAACTTTTGACATGCTGACACGGTCGAAGTCCAGACTCACTAATGCATCCTAACGACTTATCAGTTAGACACACTAATGCAGACCCGGTTCACTAAGACCACTGCTCTGATACCACCTGTAGTGACCCGTCCAAATCCATCTAGACGAAGTCTTCAATAGTTGATCCCATTGCGAGGTTCTGACCTCTATATACCATGAACAACTCCATGTAATATGAGCAAATGCACAGCGGAAGATTTCTTTCGTACCTGAGAATAAACATGCTTCAAAGTGTCAACCAAAAGGTTGGTGAGTTCATAGGTTTATCATAAAACAATAAAATTCATCATTTTGATAGACCACAAGATTTAAATCCTGCATGGTACAAATGGGCCCGAATCCTATACCCACCTGTAATGTACATGCGATATCTTTTAAATACAGTACACCTTTCTCGTGTACGAAATCATCTTTCATAAATCATAGTAACCGTACACATATCTTGTGCAAAAAAATAACATACACATAACCTGTGTATAAAATCATTCTCTCGATATATAACATTCACATCAACTTGTGGCAATTATCATGTCCACATAATTCAATGGTGGCAATTATCATGTCCACCTAATTCAATGGTGTCAATTATCATGTTCACATAATTCAATGGTGGCAATTATCATGTCCACATAATTCAATAATAATTCGCAGAACTTCTGTCTGCATAATAATTCATTCGAGGAAGGTTTTGCTTGTATCTATCTCGTCAAATATTTATAAAATGTATTTCATGTATTCGCAGTTCAAAATATATATCAAAAGCATTTAATAAAGCAGTTGTAAAACAGCGCATGTATTCCCAGTCCCAAAAATGTAAAGAGTAAAAAAGGAGCAAATGAAACTAACCCTACTGTATTTTGTAGTAAAAATACATATGACGATATTGAACAATGCAGGGTTTGGCCTTGGATTCATGAACCTATATTAATTGTATATCTTATTAAAATATATAATGGAAATCACATAATTTCATCTATTAATTATATAATATATATATATATATATATATATATATATATATTTGTTGTTGTATTTTAGATAACATTTGTACCCAGTTTTGTCTATATGTTATAATATAATGATATTAATGAAAATGATAATTTTGATAACAGTGAAAATTCTAATAATTATGAGAATTCTAATAATAATGATACTTTACCTAAATATGATAAAAATGATATTACTAATAAAAATGATATTTATAATTTTTAATATTAATAATACCAGAAGTGATAATTTTTATATAAAATGAGGGTTTTAATAAAAGTGATAGTTTTATTAAAAAAAATGATACTACTAATGATATTCTTAATTATAATACTATTACTAATGTTAATAATAATATTAAATATAATATTAATAATAATAGTCTTAAAATTATGTTAATAATAAAAATAATAATAATAATAATAATAATAATAATAATAATAATAATAATAATAATACTAGTAATAATACTAATGGTTATAGTTATAGTAATAATAATAAAAATAATAATTCTTAATGATAATATTAATAATAACAATGATAATACTATTAATTAGATTAATAATAAGAATAATCATATTTTTAAATGTTAGGAAATAATAACAATTATCATAATAATAACAATAATTAATAATAATAATAATAATAATAATAATAATAATAATAATAATAATAATAATAATAATAATAAATAAAACTACCTTAGAAACTTTCCTAAAAGAAATGGTAGGGACTGGGATTGAACCCACGACCTCTCGCTTTACAACTACTCCCCTAACCACTGCTCCGTTTCTTATTTTCTGTTTTTACTAATCATCTAAACTTATTTAACCCATTTACGAACTAGAAATCCAAGTAGAAGGATTCGTTTGGCCCGTTCAATAGCCCAATCTATAACAACCCAAGTATGTAATCCAAATGGCAGTAAATATTAACGATCGAGGGTATTGTAGGGTTTGGTTTTTGTGTGAAAGGTTTCAATTAACAGGAAATAGAAGCAGCTCACGATTGAGTCAACAATAGAAAGAATTCGAATAGTAGCAGGTGATGGTTTTATCGAGTCATCATGTATCGTTATCGTCCATAGATCCTCTTCTTGTCACGTCACCTTGATCACAGACACCCCATGGTATTATCAATTACATTCATCATAATCATCAACATCATAGACATCGTGCATAATCATTATCATAATCAATTCATCATCATGTATAATCATTCATGATCATCTATAACATTCTTACTTATCATCGATCATGAAACATCATCTATCATAATCATATTAACATCATCCGATCACCATGATCGTCATTCCACGCGTATTATCCTCTTCATAATCATAACCATAATCTATGGCCCAATAATCAGAATCATAACAGCCCAACGATAAAAGAAGGCTCAGCCCAAATTCAGTTTGGATCTCAGCCCAAGTGTAGTAGTTCTATGGCCCAAATATAGTCCATTAATATAATAGAATTCCAGCCCACGTCTCTGTGTAGGATGGCTCTTTGTTGACTGGGAGTTAGAAAAAAAATATGGGAAACAACACGTAGCTGAACAGCAACAAAAGGGGTGGTTGATTTCGGTTTAAGAAAGAAAGGAAAAATAAATAAATATATATATATATATATATATATGTATATATATATATGTATATATATATATATGTGTGTATATATATATATATATATATATATATATATATATATATATATATATATATATATATATATATATATATATATATATATATATATATAGAGAGAGAGAGAAAAGATGCAAGCAACCAAGTACCTACTCCCACTATCTTCTTTTCATCATATAATATAAAAAGGTTATGTGATGTAATCCACTTGGTCGGCCATAAGGGAAAATTGTATACCAAATTCAACATAGCAACAGTTTTGTGATTGTTTTGGATGGTTTCATGAATCATTAACAGCATTCATCCATATCCTCCTTCATTTCGTCGCTCAAACAGAAATAAAACAAAACGGAAAGGGTGCAGTAGTAGACACGTTTTGTGCAGGTGGATTTGGTTGTTGTGTTCGAATGAAACAGAAAGGGAAATGAGGGAACCAAATTAGGAACGTGCAGCAATAATTCTGGATAGAAATATGGTGTTTTTGTCGACTTGAAAGTAGAAACATGTAGACTGCAGTACCAGTAAAACACGATGGTGGTGCACATGTGGTTTACCATGATGGTTACGTTTGATCAGAGAAGAGTTAGAGAGAGAGGTGTGTTCTTGGTCTTGGAGTTTATTAATCAAATGATGAGGCATGTATGATCGTACCATAAGTAACAAGGTTATGGGGGTATAGAGCTCATGTCAGAATTCTTATTAACATGTATCGTTCCCGTTCTTGGGTTCTAATCGTATCATGGGTGGTTTTCAATTAATCAAGAAGGTGATGGGTTTGGTTGTCATGATCATGAGTGGTGGTGACGTTTTCTAGCATCACATAAGATAGAGAGATAGATAAATGGAGATGATTAAATGGGTGGTGTTTGTTCTTTTAAACTTCTGTTTGATTCTCTTCAGGGATTTGGCAATTGATAATTGATATTGTGACTTGTTTAGATTTCGTTTACCACTGATTAGTTCAATTATTTTTTAACAACTAAAGGTGGACAGTAGGATTAAAAAGGACAACAGAATAAAATAGATGGCTTACATCCAAATCTGATTCTGTACATGAGAGGGGATTGAGTTCGACTTCTAACAGATTTAGGGACAGGTCAATAAGTTTTGATTGTGATGTTTAGCCAAAATACGTACTCTTTTCAGTATTCAGATTGATATATCATATATTTATGTATTTATATATCTATTATAATCTGTATGTGTAATTATTTATATCGGTTATCTATATTCAGTATGTGTATATTTATTTAATTATAATTGTAGTTATATATATTAATTATATATATTATATATATATATATATATATATATATATATATATATATATATATATATAATAATATTACTAATGATATTATTAATAAAGACTCATAATAATAAATGTCAAATAATAATATGATATCGTTAATACTAATAAAAATGATGATTTTATTTACTAATATTGATATTAATAATACTAGTTATATTATTGAAGACATCAATAACATTAATAATAATACAACTTAAACATATCATATTTTTGTATGTATATATAATATATATATATATATATATATATATATATATATATATATATATATATATATATATATATATATATATATATATATATATATATATATATATATATATATATATATATGTTTTATTTACAAATAATTGTTCGTGAATCGTCGAAAATAGTCAAAGGGTAATTGGTTACATGAATGTAGTTCTAAAACTTTTTGAGACTCAATATTACAGACTTCACTTATCGTGTCAAAATCCTATAAAGATTAAGTTTAAATTTAGTCAGAAATTCCCGGGTCATCACAATGTCCGAGGTTTCTTGTCTGCCAGCTTAACTCATGCGACCGCATGAGATTATATGTAACATCCCGTTTTTCCCGTGTGTATCGAAAGGTACATACTCAATCATTTGCACGTTTATAACTCGTTAGCTTATGCGTAAATGTATGAATATATGTGTAGATATATATATGTATACTTGATAATGTGTGCATATACAAGTTTATACATGGGTCTTGATAGCGTTAAGTCTTGTGAGACTATTGTTGAGGGATAGGCGAATATAGGAAGCGGGATTTAAGTGTACGAATTAAATAAAATCGAAATGTGTTTTAGGTTGTCGAACTGTTCAGGCATAAGCTAATGCCGCGCCGCGATGATCTGGGCCGCGACGCGACAAACAAAGGAAATCTGGATCAGAAGTTGAGTTAAGAAGGGTCTATTTTCCTTTTACACGCCGCGCCGCGACGATTAAGGCTGCGCCGCGACAGTTCTGCTGAACTGGTGTCGGACTTAGCTCATTTTAAAGGAATTTAAGGGGCAAATTGGTAATTTGACGTGTAAGTCTGATGGGAGCATTAAATCTCAGCCACTTGTTCATTTAATGCAATTTCTTTTCTCTTTTCTTTCCATTTTCTCTCCCAAAACATAAAACCCATTTAGATTAAACTTAAGATTTGGAGTTGGAGATTTGTGAATCAAACCTAGGAGCAAGAATTAAAGTTGTTCCTTTTGTCTCCAGCTACCCGTTGATAGTCTCGGTAAGTTCTAACTCTAAGTTTTGAGTTCTAATTGGTTAATGGCTAGGGTTTTGGTTACTAGAGACTTGTATGACCCTTTTGGGGGTAAAATTGGTGAATTTGGGTTATGTTGTTGTAATGGAACCCTAATAGCCATAATCTAGGGTTTGGTCTAATGGAAATGGGATTGTAAGTGTCAAATGGTATTGTTAGTCACTAATACACTTTTAGATTAATGAAAGAAGTGTTAATGGGTGAGTTTGACTTGATTGTGAGTCTAAGTAATTAAAATGGGTCAAAAATGTACTAGTTGACCTAATTGGGCGAAATGGGTATGAAATGCCATAAGTTTGTGTTAGTTGAAGTTAGTAGACTTTAATTCACTAGCTTTAGTGATTAAAGTCGGGTCTTGGCCATTTAAGGGCGGTTTTGGTGTGGTTGAGTCATTTAATGCGAATCGGGTCATTAAATGCTCAAGTATGTGTAATGTGGTTAATTCAACTAGTTGTGTAACTGAATGTGTACTTATGTAATATGTACTTTGCTTTGAAACCTTCAGAAGCATTAAATCACCACCGAGGTGTTAAGGTGAGTGGAATAATTATATGCGTGGATATATGATGTATTTATTTGTGTAGTATGAGTTGTGAAGTGTCGAGGTGTTAAGACACCACTTCTCACGTGACGGTTGAAGCATCGAGGTGTTAAGATGCCACCTAGGGGTGAAGTGTCGAGGTTTTAAGGCACCACTCCGTAGAATAGATGGGTGAAGCATCGAGGTGTTAAGATGCCACTCGGGGTGAAGTATCGAAGTGTTAAGATGCCACCTGTGGGGTTAGTGTAGGAGGTGTTAAGTGCACTAATGGTTGTTATGAACTCCGACGGTCTTTAAACACCGTTCCCTCGTTCGATTGGTTAACCATGGTTGTGTGTGGATTGTTGATAATGCTAAAAACAAACATATATTTCATAGCATTATTCCTCAAGAAAGACAAGCTTTTAGTTGCAATTGTTCTATTTACAAGTGATATTCGTTTAAATAATAAAAGGTGAAGACAAAAGACAGATTCGACGAATTGAAGACGCAAACGACCAAAAAGCTCAAAAGTACAAAAGACAATCAAAGAGGTTCCAATTATTGATAAGAAACGTCTCAAAATTACAAGAGTACAAGATTCAAAACGCAAAGTACAAAATATAAAATTGTACGCAAGGACGTTCGAAAATCTGGAACCGGGACCGGAGTCAACTCTCAATGCTCGACGCAACGGACTAAAAATTACAAGTCAACTATGCACATAAATATAATATAATATTTAAATAATTCTTATAATTATTTAATATATTATATTATTTATAAAACGTCGGCACAAGGAAACAAGCAACATGTGAGCTCTCCCAGCTGGCCATGCGATCGCATGGCCAGGAAGAAGAAAGTCCATGCGATCGCATGGCATGAAAAGTCAGGCCACATCTCCTATAAAATCGAGCTTTGGTGAACCAAAAAAATATCCATCAATCTCTCTTCTCTCATATATACGTAAAATATATATATATAATTTATATTTTAATTTTAATTTTAATTATAATTCTAATAATAAGGGTATGTTAGCGAATGTTGTAAGGGTGTAAGTCGAAATTCTGTCCGTGTAACGCTACGCTATTTTTAATCATTGTAAGTTATGTTCAACCTTTTTATATTAATGTCTCGTAGCTAAGTTATTATTATGCTTATTTAAAACGAAGTAATCATGATGTTGGGCTAATTACTAAAATTGGGTAATTGGGCTTTGTACCATAATTGGGGTTTGGACAAAAGAACGACACTTGTGGAAATTAGACTATGGGCTATTAATGGGCTTTATATTTGTTTAACTAAATGAAAGTTTGTTAATGTTAATATAAAGATTTACAATTGGGCGTCCCTATAAATTACCATATACACTCAATCGGACACGATGGGCGGGGTATTTATATGTACGAATAATCGTTCATTTAACCGGACACGGGAATGGATTAATAGCCACTAGAATAATTAAAACAGGGGTGAAATTACATTCAAGGGTAATTGGTGTAATTGTTAACAAAGTAGTAAAACCTTGGTTTACACGCAGTCGATAACCTGGTGTATTCATTAAACAAAGTATTAAAACCTTGTTACAATTTGAATCCCCAATTAGTTGGAATATTTAACTTCGGGTATAATAATAATTTGACGAGGACACTCGCACTTTATATTTATGACTGATGGACTGTTATAGACAAAAACCAGACGGACAGATTAAATAATCCAGGACAAAGGACAATTAACCCATGGGCATAAAACTAAAATCAACACGTCAAACATCATGATTACGGAAGTTTAAATAAGCATAATTCTTTTATTTCATATTTAATTTCCTTTATTTTATATTTAATTGCACTTCTAATTATCGCACTTTTATTTATTGTTGTTTAATCGCACTTTTAATTATCGTACTTTTTAATTATCGCAAGTTTATTTTATCGCACTTTTATTATTCGCAATTTCATTATCGTTATTTACTTTAAGTTTTAATTTAAGTCTTTTATTTATTTAATATTTTACATTAGGTTTTAACTGCGACTAAAGTTTTAAAATCGACAAACCGGTCATTAAACGGTAAAAACCCCCCTTTATAATAATAATATTACTTATATATATATGTTTGTATTTTTATAAAAGTAAACTAATATAGCGTTGAGCTTTGTTTAAAAAAGATTCCCTGTGGAACGAACCGGACTTACTAAAAACTATACTACTGTACGATTAGGTACACTGCCTATAAGTGTTGTAGCAAGGTTTAAGTATATCCATTCTCTAAATAAATAAATATCTTGTGTAAAATTGTATCGTATTTAATAGTTTTTCCTAGTAAAATATAAGCTATTTTATATACACCTCGCATAACATCAAGTATTTTTGGCGCCGCTGCCGGGGAATCGACGAAGCGAAACGCCACACACATAAAAAATTTTTTTTTTTTATTTTTAGTACGTTTTGTAGAAATACGTTTTAAATATTCGAAAATATAAAAATAAAAACAAAAATATAAATATTTTTTAAGAGTTTGTAAGTTATATAAAAGTTTCTTTATCTTTATTTTATAAAAATATAAGTTTTATTTAATTTATATAAATATATTACATAATTTTATTAAAAAAAAAAAATTTTCGGCCTGTACTGTAGCAGCCCACTCTATGGCCCGAAACCCTAGCCCATGCGATCGCATGGCTGGGCAACTGAGGACTCATGCGATCGCATGAGCCCATCTGACACGCCAGATTTGACTTCCTGCTGCAATAATTACGAAATTATTATTATTATTATATAATTAAAACCCTAATTAGGGTATTATTGTTTTTATTATTAGTTTAGTTTTTTTTTATTATTAATTTATTATATTTAGTTTTATTTTAGTTTTCATTAAATTATAAAATTAATAGTTTTATAAAATAAATAATATAAAAATAATATTTTTATAAAAATTGTACTTTTTACAACTTTTTATATATTTTTATATTTTGTCCCTTTTTAATCGTTGTAGCATAACTTTTGTATTTTTAGCTCATATTTAGTTTTAAACTTAGTTTTTGCTATAGTCATTTTTACTCATAGATTTTTAGGCTTTGCCGTAGAATTCCTTAAGTGCTTTTTCTTTAGACTAAGATTTAGGTACTTTAAAATTTTGCGACGCCTTTTTAAGTTTTAGTTTCTTTTATTTGGGATTTAGTTTTTCTTGTAAGCTTTAATATTTTTAGACGA
The DNA here is from genome assembly GCF_046630445.1 of Rutidosis leptorrhynchoides. Lineage (NCBI taxonomy): Eukaryota > Viridiplantae > Streptophyta > Magnoliopsida > Asterales > Asteraceae > Rutidosis > Rutidosis leptorrhynchoides. The sequence continues at coordinate 20,874,782 of NC_092341.1, read as the reverse complement.
CCTTTTACTATGTATCAATTATCATTCCAATTAGTAATCTCAATTTGCGATTATAATTTTAAGTTAGTTGTAGTAATAAGGTTAGGTTAGTATTTTTAAGTTTTATAAGTTTCTTTTATTTTTTTTTCGTCACCTTTTATTTTTCAACCATTTTTCTTTTTCGACCTTTTTCGACGAACTCTTTTTCTTTCTTATTTCTCGCTATTCTAGTTTTAGGACATAGATTTTTATTCTACTTCTTATCTAAACTTTCTTAAAATTACGAAAATTTATTTTAAGTGGTTAAATTAATAGACATCAAAATTTTTTGGTTCGTAGTAATAGTTGGATTTGTACGTGGACCGGGTTATTGGAGCCAAACAGTCCTCAATTATATTGAGACCAAACGAATCCTGCCCCTCTGCTGCATCTTTTGGCTATTCGAAACGTGGGCAAAATCAGAAAAGTCTATTGATTGGATAACTTATTATAATTTTTCTTTCCTTTTAAAAACTAATAGGATATTCAGTGAATGCACCGAGCAAGACGTTCACCACCTTTTGTACGTTCACCACCTGTAACTAGATCAAGACATTTAGCAAATATAACCGCCATTGATTTTTCTTTAGAATCGTCATCCAGTAGACCAAGTACTTCAGTTCAAATTTCCGATAATCCATTTTTTGAACCCGACCTCACAATTGAGAATCCGGAGAATATTCAGGAACGGTTCGTAGATCCTGAACCATTAAACTTTCCTCCGGAACCACCAATCATTCAAACAGAGATTGTTGAGGAACGAACCATTAAATCAGAATCATCTAGTGATACCGATTCAACAAATTCAATTATGGAGAATCTGGAACCTTTAAGTATGGAAGACCGAATGAGAGCTAAACGCACTGGCCAAGGTCACGCAATTACTCATCCAGACATTAATGCGCCAGATTATGAAATCAAAGGACAAATTCTACACATGGTGACTAATCAATGCCAATTTAGTGGTGCGCCGAAGGAAGATCCAAATGAACATTTACGTACCTTTAATAGGATCTGCACACTATTTAAAATACGAGAAGTGGAGGATGAACAGATATATCTCATGTTATTTCCCTAGACTTTAAAGGGAGAAGCCAAAGATTGGTTGGAATCGTTACCTGAAGGGGCGATTGATACATGGGATGTTTTAGTTGACAAATTTCTTAAACAATTCTTTCCTGCATCTAAAGCCGTAAGACTTCAAGCAGAAATTGTTACGTTCACACAGAAGCCAAATGAAACTCTATATGAGGCGTGGACAAGATATGGAAAGTTGTTAAGAGGATGTCCGCAACATGGTTTAGACACCTGTCAAATAGTACAAATATTCTACCAAGGATGCGACATCACTACAAGAAAAGACATAGATATAGCAGCTGGTGGTTCTATTATGAAGAAAACCGAAACTGATGCTTACAAAATTATTGATAACACTGCTTCCCACTCACATGAGTGGCACCAAGAAAAAGATATCATTAGATCATCTAAAGCAGCTAGAGCCGATTCTAGCCATGACTTAGATTCCATTTCCGCAAAGATAGATGCTGTGGAAAGACGAATGGAAAAGATGACTAAAGATATTCACTCAATACGAATTAGTTGTGAGCAGTGTGGAGGACCACATTTGACAAAAGATTGTCTCAGTATTGAATTAACAATGGAACAAAGAGAGAATATTTCATACATAAACCAAAGGCCTGGAAATAATTATCAGAATAATTATCAACCGCCAAGACCGATTTACAATCAAAACCAGAATTATAACCGAAATATTCCATACAACAACCAACAAGGTCCTAGCAATCAACAAGTATCCAATAATACTTATAATCAGTAAAGACCAAATTTTCAAAACAAACCACCACAACAAACCGATGATAAAAAACCGAATTTAGAAGATATGATGACGAAGCTAGTTGAAACTCAAACGCAGTTTTTCACATCTCAGAAACAAACCAATGAACAAAATGCTCAAGCATTTAGAAATCAACAAGCTTCTATTCAAAATCTGGAACAAGAAGTAAGTAACCTAGCAAGGTTAATAGGTGAAAGAAAACCGGGAAGTCTACCTAGTGATACAAATGCTAACCCCAGGAATGAAACAGCTAAAGCTATTACCACAAGAAGTGGTACAACACTTAAACCACCTGAAATACCTGTAACTTCTGATGAAGCTATTCCTACTCCACAAAAACCACAACCTGATCAAGATAAGGAAAAAGAACCGGTAGTTGAAAAGGTTAATGAAGATAACACAGTTAGGGATAAACCTTATGTTAAACCATACCAACCACCACTTCCTTACCCGAGTAAAATGAAGAAAGAAAAACTTGAAGCCGAGCAATCCAAATTCTTGGATATGTTTAAACAGATAAATGTAAATCTTCCTTTCATTGATGTGATTTCAGGAATGCCAAGATATGCTAAATTCTTGAAAGATCTAATCTCAAATAGAAAGAAAATGGAAGAACTCTCTGCTGTTACTATGAATGCTAATTGTTCAGCAGTGCTGTTGAATAAGATACCAGAAAAACTATCTGATCCAGGAAGTTTCACAATTCCATGTTTTCTGGGTAGTCTTAGTTCAATAGAAGCATTGGCAGACTTAGGTGCTAGTATAAATATAATGCCGTATTCACTATACGCTAAACTAGACCTTGGAGGATTGAAACCAACAAGAATAAGCATACAACTAGCCGATAGATCAATAAAATATCCTAGAGGGATAATGGAGAACATGCTAGTTAAAGTTGGTACTTTAGTATTTCCAGTAGATTTTGTTGTTTTGGACATGGAAGAAGATTCTCAAGTTCCTCTCATATTAGGAAGACCATTCTTAAACACGGCTAAAGCAATGATAGACGTGTTCGATAAGAAATTGACCCTAAGTATAGAGGATGAGAGTGTTACCTTTTCAGTTGATAGAGCAATGCAACAACCACAATCTGCAGATGATACATGTTATTATATTCAAACTATAGATGCACATGCAGAATTATTAGAAGAATTTCCAGAATTACAAGGAACAGGAGAATGTTCTTTAGGAGAAGGTAATGAACCAATTGATGAAGCTGAAATGTTAGCTACACTAATAGCTAATGGATATGAACCAACAACAGAAGAAATTCAAATGCTAAAAGAAGAAGACAGATATCGATATAAATCATCGATAGAAGAACCTCCGAAATTAGAGTTAAAGCCACTTCCAAACCATTTGGAATACGCTTATTTACATGGTGAATCTGAATTACCTGTAATAATATCGTCTTCTCTTACTGAAAATGAGAAATCACAACTCATTTCTGTGTTGAAAGCTCATAAACCAGCCATTGCATGGAAGATTCATGATATTAAAGGAATAAGTCCTTCGTATTGCACACATAAAATCCTTATGGAAGAAGGTCATAAAACGTATGTGCAACGCCAACGAAGACTAAATCCTAATATGCAAGATGTAGTTAAGAAAGAGATTATTAAACTGCTAGATGCAGGTTTGATATATCCAATTTCTGATAGTCCATGGGTAAGCCCAGTTCAATGCGTGCCAAAGAAGGGTGGCATGACTGTCATCACAAATGAAAAAAATGAGCTTATTCCTACTAGGACTGTAACAGGATGGCGTGTATGTATTGATTATAGAAAATTAAATGACGCCACCAGAAAAGATCACTTTCCCTTACCTTTCATAGATCAAATGTTGGAAAGATTAGCCGGAAATAGCTACTATTGTTTTCTAGATGGATTTTCCGGATATTTTCAAATTCCAATAGCACCCGAAGACCAAGAGAAAACCACATTCACGTGCCCTTATGGTACTTTTGCTTACAAACGCATGCCATTTGGACTTTGCAACGCCCCTGCAACCTTTCAAAGGTGTATGATGGCGATTTTTCACGACATGATAGAAGAATGCATGGAAGTATTCATGGATGACTTTTCAGTCTTCGGTGATACATTTAAATCATGTCTAGTTAATCTGGAACGAATGCTAATTAGATGCGAACAATCAAATCTAGTACTTAATTGGGAGAAATGCCATTTCATGGTTAAAGAAGGCATCGTTCTTGGACATAAAATTTCAAAAGAAAGAATTGAAGTGGATAGAGCTAAAGTAGATGTAATTGCTAAACTTCTACATCCCACCAATGTTAGAGGAGTTAGGAGTTTTCTAGGGCATGCCGGTTTTTACCGACGTTTCATAAAAGATTTTTCTAAAATTGCCACTCCTATGAATAAACTCCTAGAAAAGGATGCGCCATTCATCTTTTCAGATGAATGTATCAAATCTTTTAATATTCTTAAAGAAAAACTCACTAATGCACCGATCATGATAACACCAAATTGGAATCTACCATTTGAACTAATGTGCGATGCAAGTGATTTTGCAATGGGAGCCGTTTTAGGACAAAGGATTGAAAAACGATTTCAACCTATATATTATGCTAGTAAGACATTACAAGGAGCACAAACGAACTATACAACTACTGAAAAAGAACTCCTTGCTATTGTCTTTGCTTTTGACAAATTTCGATCATATCTCGTTCTTGCAAAAACGGTGGTCTTGATGTTTTGCGAGGTGTATATAAAATAGCTTATATTTTACTAGGAAAAACTATTAAATACGATACAATTTTACACAAGATATTTATTTATTTAGAGAATGGATATACTTAAACCTTGCTACAACACTTATAGGCAGTGTACCTAATCGTACAGTAGTGTAGTTTTTAGTAAGTCCGGTTCGTTCCACAGGGAATCTTTTTTAAACAAAGCTCAACGCTATATTAGTTTACTTTTATAAAAATACAAACATATATATATAAGTAATATTATTATTATAAAGGGGGGTTTTTACCGTTTAATGACCGGTTTGTCGATTTTAAAACTTTAGTCGCAGTTAAAACCTAATGTAAAATATTAAATAAATAAAAGACTTAAATTAAAACTTAAAGTAAATAACGATAATGAAATTGCGAATAATAAAAGTGCGATAAAATAAACTTGCGATAATTAAAAAGTACGATAATTAAAAGTGCGATTAAACAACAATAAATAAAAGTGCGATAATTAGAAGTGCAATTAAATATAAAATAAAGGAAATTAAATATGAAATAAAAGAATTATGCTTATTTAAACTTCCGTAATCATGATGTTTGACGTGTTGATTTTAGTTTTATGCCCATGGGTTAATTGTCCTTTGTCCTGGATTATTTAATCTGTCCGTCTGGTTTTTGTCCATAACAGTCCATCAGTCATAAATATAAAGTGCGAGTGTCCTCGTCAAATTATTATTATACCCGAAGTTAAATATTCCAACTAATTGGGGATTCGAATTGTAACAAGGTTTTAATACTTTGTTTAATGAATACACCAGGTTATCGACTGCGTGTAAACCAAGGTTTTACTACTTTGTTAACAATTACACCAATTACCCTTGAATGTAATTTCACCCCTGTTTTAATTATTCTAGTGGCTATTAATCCATTCCCGTGTCCGGTTAAATGAACGATTATTCGTACATATAAATACCCCGCCCATCGTGTCCGATTGAGTGTATATGGTAATTTATAGGGACTCCCAATTGTAAATCTTTATATTAACATTAACAAACTTTCATTTAGTTAAACAAATATAAAGCCCATTAATAGCCCATAGTCTAATTTCCACAAGTGTCGTTCTTTTGTCCAAACCCCAATTATGGTACAAAGCCCAATTACCCAATTTTAGTAATTAGCCCAACATCATGATTACTTCGTTTTAAATAAGCATAATAATAACTTAGCTACGAGACATTAATATAAAAAGGTTGAACATAACTTACAATGATTAAAAATAGCGTAGCGTTACACGGACAGAATTTCGACTTACACCCTTACAACATTCGCTAACATACCCTTATTATTAGAATTATAATTAAAATTAAAATTAAAATATAAATTATATATATATATATTTTACGTATATATGAGAGAAGAGAGATTGATGGATATTTTTTTGGTTCACCAAAGCTCGATTTTATAGGAGATGTGGCCTGACTTTTCATGCCATGCGATCGCATGGACTTTCTTCTTCCTGGCCATGCGATCGCATGGCCAGCTGGGAGAGCTCACATGTTGCTTGTTTCCTTGTGCCGACGTTTTATAAATAATATAATATATTAAATAATTATAAGAATTATTTAAATATTATATTATATTTATGTGCATAGTTGACTTGTAATTTTTAGTCCGTTGCGTCGAGCATTGAGAGTTGACTCCGGTCCCGGTTCCGGATTTTCGAACGTCCTTGCGTACAATTTTATATTTTGTACTTTGCGTTTTGAATCTTGTACTCTTGTAATTTCGAGACGTTTCTTATCAATAATTGGAACCTCTTTGATTGTCTTTTGTACTTTTGAGCTTTTTGGTCGTTTGCGTCTTCAATTCGTCGAATCTGTCTTTTGTCTTCACCTTTTATTATTTAAACGAATATCACTTGTAAATAGAACAATTGCAACTAAAAGCTTGTATTTCTTGAGGAATAATGCTATGAAATATATGTTTGTTTTTAGCATTATCAAATATTCCCACACTTGAGCGTTGCTTGTCCTCAAGCAATATCGTCTTGAAATACTAGAATCACTTCTTTATTCTTCACACTTTGTACATCAGTGATTTCTATACGGCGGTATAAACAATGGTAGTAACGATATGGTTTACAGTCCCACATGACTATAAAAATTTAGATCCATTAAGGAAATTGGATCTTTATGAAAACATTTGATCTTTTGAAAATTAAATCTAGTTTTTACCCTAGATAAGTTTTCCGGAATAACCCTTTACCGGTGTTTGCAAAATATTTTTGTGGGTTTGGTAGGTTTTAGATTTGAAAATTTTAGCTCAAAACTTATGGTTTTGTGTCACCCACTTGCTAACCTTGTATTTGGAAAGCAACACGTCCAGTTCACTTGTCCCGTATATTACCTTTCGGTAAACTACCGTCCAGTTGTAAAGGAAAGCGTTGAACAAGCAACTGTTAAGGCAATGTCCTCTGACATGCTTTTAATTATGGTCTATAACGTGTCGGACGCAATTACTATCCTTGGTAGGAGCAATAGTAAAGTTCATCCTTATGATTTTTCGGTATGGCACGAGGTCCTGTCTTTGACCACTACGCAACCACCGTTCTTACGGTTGACACCCGATTTGATTCAGGTGACCTAATGAATTCCAGGTGAATTCCTAGGATTTTACGTTCAATGGTAATGAATGCATTAAAAGTAGGGTTTTCAGAAAACAAATCGGTTTGTAATTTTGATCAAAATATTTTCTCGTTCAAGCTCGAGTTTAGATATCATTGAATTCCATGAGTTTGTAATTCTCAATCTTTAAGGTCAATCTCAAGGATTGAGTGATATCAGTCTTAAAAGTTGATTTTTAATCTTTAAGGAGATTATCCTTTCTGGGGATCTGATTCATTAGTCTTATCCAGCTAATTTGCATGGTGCCCCCCCATTGTACGAGATAAATCCTTCTCATGGTTAGGATAAATCTGACCACTTGGCGACCCTGTTTAATGCTGAGGTCCGTGGATTTCCTGCTGATTTTAGTGATGACTTTTCTAGATTTTTCGTCAACCTACAGCTGGTCTGGACGACAACTTCATGACCTAGATCAAGAAGCGCGTTTCTTTTTCGGAAGACTTTACTTCCTTTTAATGATGGAATTGATTCATCGTGTAGATCCATCTCTTCTTTTCTTTCATTGGGTAAAACAGTTTAGTTTAGTCCAAAGCAAAAGTATTTTCAGTTATTTGTTACAGATATATGTGACATATGTTTAAGATAACTTGGTAAATTTTCCCACACTTGCCTTTTATTTTCCTTTTTTATCGTCCTCTATTCCATTTTAAATGAATTTCAACATTTTGGTTTGTTTCTCAATTTATGTCCTTTCCGAGGTAACAATAATTTCGGTGTTAACACCTAGTTTTATCGTTCATAAATATGTGTAAACATGATTTTGAGTTCATTTAATTGAAAATTTTGAAAATTTTTACTAGAATTGGGTAGTCAGTATATAAGACTAGGGCTGTTCTTTTTTATCAGAGAGCATTAAAAATACTAGTAACATAGTAGTTGTATTAGAATCTAGTGCTCTCTGATAAAAAAGAACAGCCCTAGTCTTATATACTGACTACCCAATTCTAGTAAAAATTTTCAAAATTTTCAATTAAATGAACTCAAAATCATGTTTGCACATATTTATGAACGATAAAACTATGTGTTAACACCGAAATTATTGTAACCTCGGAAAGGACATAAATTGAGAAACAAACCAAAATGTTGAAATTCATTTAAAATGGAATAGAGGACGATAAAAAAGGAAAATAAAAGCCAAGTGTGGGAAAATTTACCAAGTTATCTTAAACATATGTCACATATATCTGTAACAAATAACTGAAAATACTTTTGCTTTGGACTAAACTAAACTGTTTTACCCAATGAAAGAAAAGAAGAGATGGATCTACACGATGAATCAATTTCATCATTAAAAGGAAGTAAAGTATTCCGAAAAAGAAACGCGCTTCTTGATCTAGGTCATGAAGTTGTCGTCCAGACCAGCTGTAGGTTGACGAAAAATCTAGAAAAGTCATCACTAAAATCAGCAGGAAATCCACGGACCTCAGCATTAAACAGGGTCGCCAAGTGGTCAGATTTATCCTAACCATGAGAAGGATTTATCTCGTACAATGGGGGGGGCACCATGCAAATTAGCTGGATAAGACTAATGAATCAGATCCCCAGAAAGGATAATCTCCTTAAAGATTAAAAATCAGCTTTTAAGACTGATATCACTCAATCCTCGAGATTGACCTTAAAGATTGAGAATTACAAACTCATGGAATTCAATGATATCTAAACTCGAGCTTGAACGAGAAAATATTTTGATCAAAATTACAAACCGATTTGTTTTCTGAAAACCCTACTTTTAATGCGTTCATTACCATTGAACGTAAAATCCTAGGAATTCACCTGGAATTCATTAGGTCACCTGAATCAAATCGGGTGTCAACCGTAAGAATGGTGGTTGCGTAGTGGTCAAAGACAGGACCTCGTGCCATACCGAAAAATCATAAGGATGAACTTTACTATTGCTCCTACCAAGGATAGTAATTGCGTCCGACACGTTATAGACCATAATTAAAAGCATGTCAGAGGACATTGCCTTAACAGTTGCTTGTTCAACGCTTTCCTTTACAACTGGACGGTAGTTTACCGAAAGGTAATATACGGGACAAGTGAACTGGACGTGTTGCTTTCCAAATACAAGGTTAGCAAGTGGGTGACACAAAACCATAAGTTTTGAGCTAAAATTTTCAAATCTAAAACCTACCAAACCCACAAAAATATTTTGCAAACACCGGTAAAGGGTTATTCCGGAAAACTTATCTAGGGTAAAAACTAGATTTAATTTTCAAAAGATCAAATGTTTTCATAAAGATCCAATTTCCTTAATGGATCTAAATTTTTATAGTCATGTGGGACTGTAAACCATATCGTTACTACCATTGTTTATACCGCCGTATAGAAATCACTGATGTACAAAGTGTGAAGAATAAAGAAGTGATTCTAGTATTTCAAGACGATATTGCTTGAGGACAAGCAACACTCAAGTGTGGGAATATTTGATAATGCTAAAAACAAACATATATTTCATAGCATTATTCCTCAAGAAAGACAAGCTTTTAGTCGCAATTGTTCTATTTACAAGTGATATTCGTTTAAATAATAAAAGGTGAAGACAAAAGACAGATTCGACGAATTGAAGACGCAAACGACCAAAAAGCTCAAAAGTACAAAAGACAATCAAAGAGGTTCCAATTATTGATAAGAAACGTCTCGAAATTACAAGAGTACAAGATTCAAAACGCAAAGTACAAAATATAAAATTGTACGCAAGGACGTTCGAAAATCCGGAACCGGGACCGGAGTCAACTCTCAATGCTCGACGCAACGGACTAAAAATTACAAGTCAACTATGCACATAAATATAATATAATATTTAAATAATTCTTATAATTATTTAATATATTATATTATTTATAAAACGTCGGCACAAGGAAACAAGCAACATGTGAGCTCTCCCAGCTGGCCATGCGATCGCATGGCCAGGAAGAAGAAAGTCCATGCGATCGCATGGCATGAAAAGCCAGGCCACATCTCCTATAAAATCGAGCTTTGGTGAACCAAAAAAATATCCATCAATCTCTCTTCTCTCATATATACGTAAAATATATATATATATAATTTATATTTTAATTTTAATTTTAATTATAATTCTAATAATAAGGGTATGTTAGCGAATGTTGTAAGGGTGTAAGTCGAAATTCTGTCCGTGTAACGCTACGCTATTTTTAATCATTGTAAGTTATGTTCAACCTTTTTATATTAATGTCTCGTAGCTAAGTTATTATTATGCTTATTTAAAACGAAGTAATCATGATGTTGGGCTAATTACTAAAATTGGGTAATTGGGCTTTGTACCATAATTGGAGTTTGGACAAAAGAACGACACTTGTGGAAATTAGACTATGGGCTATTAATGGGCTTTATATTTGTTTAACTAAATGAAAGTTTGTTAATGTTAATATAAAGATTTACAATTGGGCGTCCCTATAAATTACCATATACACTCAATCGGACACGATGGGCGGGGTATTTATATGTACGAATAATCGTTCATTTAACCGGACACGGGAATGGATTAATAGCCACTAGAATAATTAAAACAGGGGTGAAATTACATTCAAGGGTAATTTGTGTAATTGTTAACAAAGTAGTAAAACCTTGGTTTACACGCAGTCGATAACCTGGTGTATTCATTAAACAAAGTATTAAAACCTTGTTACAATTCGAATCCCCAATTAGTTGGAATATTTAACTTCGGGTATAATAATAATTTGACGAGGACACTCGCACTTTATATTTATGACTGATGGACTGTTATGGACAAAAACCAGACGGACAGATTAAATAATCCAGGACAAAGGACAATTAACCCATGGGCATAAAACTAAAATCAACACGTCAAACATCATGATTACGGAAGTTTAAATAAGCATAATTCTTTTATTTCATATTTAATTTCCTTTATTTTATATTTAATTGCACTTCTAATTATCGCACTTTTATTTATTGTTGTTTAATCGCACTTTTAATTATCGTACTTTTTAATTATCGCAAGTTTATTTTATCGCACTTTTATTATTCGCAATTTCATTATCGTTATTTACTTTAAGTTTTAATTTAAGTCTTTTATTTATTTAATATTTTACATTAGGTTTTAACTGCGACTAAAGTTTTAAAATCGACAAACCGGTCATTAAACGGTAAAAACCCCCCTTTATAATAATAATATTACTTATATATATGTTTGTATTTTTATAAAAGTAAACTAATATAGCGTTGAGCTTTGTTTAAAAAAGATTCCCTGTGGAACGAACCGGACTTACTAAAAACTACACTACTGTACGATTAGGTACACTGCCTATAAGTGTTGTAGCAAGGTTTAAGTATATCCATTCTCTAAATAAATAAATATCTTGTGTAAAATTGTATCGTATTTAATAGTTTTTCCTAGTAAAATATAAGCTATTTTATATACACCTCGCATAACATCAATTGTAGCATATTATATTGTTTAAACTATATGCTATTGTTATGCTAGCTCGTATGGTGGAAGGTTTGGTAATATACTTGGGATAGTATGATTATTTATATTGCTAGCATGTATGCGGTAAATGTGCAAGTGATTGCAAGTAAGTAGGTTGTATACGTAAACGTATGATTGTTGCACTCACTAAGCATTAGCTTACCCCTCTCGTTGTTTATCTTTTTAGATGCAGGTGTGGATAAGGGCAAGGGGGTTGTTGGGCACTAGGTGTCCCTTGATGATGTTATGTTGGAGCTTTTGGAAGTTGGCCTAGCGTTTTGGGTTGTTTAGTCCCAAACCATGCTCGATGTGTTGTTTGGTTTAAAACTATCATTTTTGTATTGGTCAAACTTGTATCACATTCGTTAATAGCCTTTGTGCCTTTTGTAAACACTAAACTTGTTGTATGTTTTAACGAAACGTATGGAATGGTTTACATATTTAATTGGTGCGTAAATGTGTATTATTAAAAAAAAATTATCGTATGGAATACGGGTTGGGTTGTTTCAAGTGGTATCAGAGCATGGTCTAAGGGATTTAGGCGACTTGAGATAGGTGCCTAGACTTAGACTGTAATGTGTAAGCGCTTTTATGCGGGACTTGTAGGACTTTGGGTCTAATCGGGAATTGTTAGTGCTTAGGTTTATGTGATTCAACCTTGCACTAATTGTCTCGTGTTGTAGTTGTAATCATCAAGCGAGATGGACGTTGTACTAGTGAATTAATGCGATGTGCTCGCGTAGCAATGACTAGCTACCATTGTTACGGGCGCAAATCGTGTCAAACAAGCAATGTACGACGATTGTCGAGCAAGATGGGGCAGTATGATGTATATGTGTATATGCATGTGTCATGTCTTTCGTTTTGTTGTTTAAATCTTCTCCGTTTTATAGAATGAAGATGAGAAATGGACACGACACCGAAAATGGGGGCACTAGTGAGGACCCCGAATTCACGGCCAAGGTTGAGGCCATTTTTCAACGTCAAAAGGCGGAATACCTTGTGGATATCAAGAAGATGTTCCTAGATTCAATCGACGAACAATTAGTCGGTGTGGTAAGAGAACAAGTTAAGGCCGTCCTACATGAAGATAATGTGGGAAGACGTGACTTTTTCTATAAGAACTTTAAGGATGCTCAACCACCTACTTTTGAGGGCGAAAGAGACCCGTTAAAGAGTGCCCGGTGGATCGCCGACATGGAGGGGGCCTTTCGAACTTGCGAATGCCCTCTTGATAAAAAGACGAGGTATGGTTGTAGCATGCTAAGAGGTGATGCGAAGCTATGGTGGGATGCAAAAATCCAAGTTTATGGCGAAGAACAATGCATGGATTTTACTTGGGATGAGTTCAAAACGGAGTTCTTCCAAGAGTACCGAACTTCGACCGATCTTACTAGGCTTAAGGACGAGTTGCGTTCCTTGAGGCAAGGGTCGATGGATTTGAATACTCTTAAATCCGTTTACTTGTCAAAAACTCAATTTTGCCCAGAGTATGTCGGGAATGATAAGATGTTGAAGGAAGACTTTTACCGAATCTTGAATGACAATTATCAAGAAAAGATTAGTGTGAACGAGGTGAAGACTTTTGATGAGTTGTTTGATATGGCCAAAGGGTTTGAGTCGCTCATCTTGAGAAAGAGTGGCTTTACCTTCGGCAAAAAGAAGTTTGAAGCTATTAGTCGTTCAAACTTTTCTAACAAGCACAAGAAGGGCTCCGAGAGTGTTGGTAGTGTTAAGAAGGGTGCTTCCGGTGATTTTACTTATGCTTGCTACAATTGTGGGCAAAGGGGGCATATGGCTCGTGAGTGCCCAAAACAATCATCCACAACCAAGCTCACTTGTTTTAATTGTGGTAAAGAAGGGCATAAGAAGCCGGAGTATCCCGACTTGCGGGGTGATCATGTTAGGAGGTTAGAGAAGGCGGCGGGCACGGCTAAGGGGTAAAATTATTTGATGACCAATGATGAGGCCAAGTATTCCAATGAAGTTGTCTCAGGTACTTTCATGGTTAACTCTAATCCGGCAAAGATATTATTTGATAGCGGTGCTAATTTGTCTTTTGTGTCGCCTCGATTTGTGTCTAAGCTTAACAAACCGCTAGCTAAGTTAAGTCATCACGTAGAAGTTGAAATAGCAGATGGTAAGACGGTGCTAGGGGTTGATGTGTGTAAAGATTGTAATGTTGTGTTTGGTACCGAAATGTTTAAAATCGATCTCATTCCGATGACTTTGGGTGAGTTTGATATTGTTGTTGGTATGGATTGGCTTGATCGTTATAGAGCCGATATTGCATGCCATGATAAGTTCATTCGTGTAAGGACCCCAAGTGGGGGAGAGTTGATTATTCATGGTGATAAACGAAGGAGACTCGTACCATTATGTACTTATGCACGGGCACGACGTTTTCTCAAGAGTGGTGGTGTGTGCTATCTTGCCCATGTAGTTGTGTGATGACCCGGAAATTTCGACTAAATTTAAACTTAATCTTAAATGATTAATGATTTCGACACGATAAGTAAAGTTTGTAAAACTGAATCTCAAAAATTTTAAACTATTCAAATACCCTTCAGTTGTTCTCAACGATTCGCGAACCATTATATGTAAATAGATACATATATATACTATAACTTGAAAACGTAACAAAGTTTTAATTGTATGTTACCGTACATTAAACTTATTGGTTTATATATCTATTTGAATATATATGATTTCAAGTTATTTAGTAAACGATAGTAACATTCGATTATTGATTCGATTGATATTTAGATAAGTTAACTAAAACGTTTAAGATGAACAAGTAAAACACTAATTTGCTACAGTATTTTCAAATTGCTACAGTACCCAAAATGCTACAGTGTTTTCAAAAATCACTATTTGCTACAGTAAAATTTACTTTGCTACAGTGAATTGCTACAGTAAAAATTGACTTTGCTACAGCAACTTTGCTACAGTTAAACACTATTTTAAAAATGTATTTTAACAAATAGTGAGACGATGATTTATAGAAGTAAATGACCAAAACACTCTAAAGTTTAAGATATACTTTGAGTGGTATAGTTTATGGATAACTTAAGGCTATATTTTGACAAAGGTACGTGACACGAAACGTAAAATGCAAGTTTTCTAAAGGTACGAAAGGACATTTGAAAAACCGGAACCGGGACATAAGTCAAGTGATGACGTACGACTTATCGGAACAAAAATTACAAATCAACTATGCACGGGAATAAAATATAATATATAATTAATTAATTTAAATTATATATTATATATATATTATTTAATTATGTCGACGAGCATTAGGACAAAATTATGTGAGCAGGAAAAATGGGCCATGCGATCGCATGGCCAATGGCCTTCAGAACCATGCGATCGCATGGGGTCTGGGGACAGGCCACACCTATAAAAACTCGATCATTCTGCTTCTGTTTTAACATATATTACTCCGTATTTTTTTTATTTATTATTATTATTATTATTATTATTATTATTATTATTATTATTATTATTATTATTATTATTAATCTTATTATTTTTATTATTAGTGTTATTATTTTTTGCGATACAAAAATAATAATGTACATAAAATATTACGACGGAGTGCTGTCCAAGTAATTTTCAAAACGAGTTTTCGAGCGAGCTAGAGCTAAGGAAAATATGGGTTATTACCAAGGAGGTTATGGGTAATGTTCGGGGGTATTTTTGTGAATCAAACCTCGTGTTTATCATCTCCGATGCGTCTACGTGCTTTCCTGTAATATTGTATATCAATATAAAACAGTGAGTTCATTGATCCCTTTTTATACATTTTTTTGGGCTGAGAATACATGCGCTGTTTTATAAAATGAATACAAAAACTAAAACTGATTTGAGTGAGTTTCATAAGATCCCTTTTACTCTCTACATTTTTGGGCTGAGAATACATGCAAATGCTTTATTAACCGATATACAATATTTATATGCGTGAGTTTCATTTGCTCCCTTTTTAATTGCTTTTGCAATCTATATTTTTGGGCTGAGAATACATGCACTTTATTTTAAACGCAATGGATACAAGTACATACTAAATTCTACACTGAGTTTGAACCGAAAATCCCTTAGCTTTGGTAACTAGTAACTGCCAGTTATAAGAACTGGTGGGCGCGAGTAGTAGTATATGGATCCATAGGGCTTGATATCCCCGTCCGAGCTAGAGCACTAGCCTTTTAACGGACGTATGCTATTTGAGAAGCGTACACGTTGGTTTGCGTGTATTATTAAGATGATTATACAAAGGGTACAAATTATATAAACGTTAAAGTTTAGTTACCAGGGTGCTCAATTTTGTAGAACCGATTGATAAACGTTTCGGATGAAACAACTAAAATCTTGTGGTCCACCTTTTATGTAAAACCTATTGATAAACGTTTTGGATAAAACAACTGAGATCTTGTGATCAACCTTTACATACAGATGATTTGAAATGTTAAAACATATTGATAAACGTTTTGAATAAAACAACTGAACTTTTGTAATCCACATTGATATACGGATTATGTGTAATATTAAAACTATGAACTCACCAACCTTTGTGTTGACACTTGAAGCATGTTTATTCTCAGGTTTCTAGAAGTCTTCCACTGTTTGCTGATACGTGATACAAGTTATGTGCTTGGAGTCATGCATGCTATATACAAGAAACTTGCATTCACCAAACCATTACCATGTACCTTATTTTGACTGTATTGTCAACAAATGTATTATTGTAAACCATTTAAATGGTGATTGTCTATATGTAGGAATCATCAGATGTTAAAAACCTAGAATTTATATATTCATTTATGAATTACCTTTTAAAACGAATGCAATGTTACAAAACGTATCACATAGAGGTCAAATACCTCGCAATGAAATCAATGAATGACGTGTTCGTCCATATGGATTTGGAGCGATCGTCACAGTTGGTATCAGAGCGTTGGTCTTAGCGAACCAGAATTTGCATTAGTGTGTCTAATCGATTATTGTTAAGATACATTAGTGAGTCTGGACTTCGACCATGTCTGCATGATAAAAGTTGTTGCTTATAATTTCTTGTTAGAAATTACCTGCTTATCATTCCTTGTGTGGAAAATTACCTTCTTATCATTTGTAGTCTAGACACACCTTATTGCATGGATTGCATGACTAGTGTATAGAAAAAATAAATATCTTAGCGTATCTGTTACTGTTACCTTTACATGACAGTTTCCGAAAGTTTCTCCTCAATTTGCGGAACCTTTGTACTATATAAAGGTATTCTATGTAATTAGAATATCACCCGATATCCAAAAATCATTTCACATCGAAAATTCTTTATCTAATCATGTAAGATGAATTCTGCAAGTAATTTGAGTTCTTCGGATTTCGATATGGATTTCCACCTGAGTTCCGAAAGTAGTATAACCGGAATGAATCAACCAATCAGTCATCATCTATTCTGGATGAATTGGGGATGGGTTCGTAGCTTGCTTAGTCATTGGAGACAAGAAGAAGGTGATCCCTTCCATCCACCACATTGCCCTCTTGGCGAAGAACCTGAAGCACTTACCGGCGAACCTGTTCGTAATACCATTTTCTCTCTCATCTCCAGAGTATCTCATCACAATTATATACTATCCCATATTCTAAATCTTATTTATCCGATCGTCCGAACCACCGATCATCCCGGTATAATAGAAGAAGTCAACGAGCTTCGTGCTCGGGTAGTGGCTTTGGAGAATATGGTACAAGGGTTACGAACACCAGCAGCAGCACCAGCAGCATAACCGGTACCACCATCATCAACACCAACAGGATCATTACCACCAACAACAACATCCGCACCGCAAACCTCAACTTCACAATCTGTTCCACGAGCATCAACCTCCTACGCATCGTAGTTATCAAGGAATACCAACAACAATAAACGATGAAGTATCAACTCATAACTTCATTTGAGAAATATCCTGTGGCGATTATGTAATCTCTAATATAGAAGAGATTATTCATTTCTAGTTCCAACCGAAAACCAAATGAGTTTAATAACTCATTAAATCTATATTACATCTGAAGAAAATATACATATATATATTTTCATAAAGATTGTAATTGAAAATCCTTTTGTACAAACTGTTAATGATGAGAATATTTTAACGGGTAGGTAATACCCTAGAAATATATAAATTCCACATTAATATGTTACACTATACATTCTTCAATTCTGATTCAGCAATCATTAACTATACTGCTCAAACCTACAGATATACGTATCTGTTAATCACAGAATAACCATTTTCATTCAATTTCATATTCTGATTTCGATAGATCAGAATCCAAGTCAAGATTAAACGGAAAACATCATCTTTCAAAACCATGCTTCAAAGACCATGCTTTGAGTTCAGAACTGTACTAGAACATCATATGATTACATTTTGCGTTCAAACCCATCGAAATTCTTGAAAACACTTCAACTAATGAACAAACAAGAAGACAAACCAACTACATGATATCTACGAGAAGAAAGATTTGTACTTATAATCATACATCTGGAAAGCTCTCGAAACCTAAGTAAAACTTTAACACGTATCTGTGATAAATCCTTCGGCATTATTATTACTGAAAATAACCTTACAATTCCTTTTCAAAGTATCCAGTTTTACCACACTTACAACCAGCCAACTTTGACTTTTCAGATTAGCTTTATTATAACCTTGACATATACGTTTTTGTTACTGGGGAACCTTTTATGTTCCACCACATTTGCAGTAAATTTATCAACAACTTCATTGATCCTTGACCTTCCGAAAAATCATTATAATCATTGAAACCCTATCATGTACTCATTCACATCTTGTAACGGTAATTGTCATACCAACCACCGGGTATTAACAATCAGTATTTTGAATCTCGCAGCATTTTCGACGACAACAGTTATATATAGATAACATCCAACTTCTAGACTTACATACTTCGAATGTAAAGTTTCTGAAAAACACCCAAACTGCGAAGCTAGTTCTCCGAATTTTGAAAAGATGCTGATGAAGCAGCAAAAACTGTAAACGACCTTAATAGTCAAAAGTTTGATGATAAAGAATAGTATGGTGGTAAAGCTGAGAAAAATAGAAGGTTTGGAACTGAAAAACGGATTGAGCAAAGTATGAAGGAGGCTGTGGATAAATCACAAAGACTAAACCTGCCTTCAAAGAATACAAATAATTCAGTATCTGCTGAAGTCATTAACGAATACCTTGCTACTGACTCAAAATCCGTTACGAACAAATCTTCTTCATCATCCTTCGATATTAGAAATTCTAAGATATTATCATATCTTTTATTATAAATATCTTCGATATTTCTGAAGATATCTTCATAACTATTATCATCCGAAATTATTTATCTCTTCGCGCTATCTTTGTTACATCATAAAAGAAACTATTTTAGTTTCTAAAATCTGAAAAATTCAAAAAATGGATGTTTTGAAGTAATGTTGGGAACTGAAGCATGAGTTAGTATAATATAATGACACTTGATCAACGTGATTATATTACAGTAAGTCATGCTGAGTTTCTAATGGAACGTGATAAAGGTTCACAGATCACACCCTCATCATGAACCATGTTACATAACTCTTTTATTCTATTTAACCTCTAAACATATCAAGAAAATATTTTTCTTGATGATTCTGTCTTTTCCGGATATTCTGGTAATTTGACAAATCAAGATCGTGCCATTACGATTACCTTCTTAGAACATTAACTATGTTCATTCCGAAAGGTATAGCTACGAATTCTGGACCATTATCCGCTTGACTTAAGGTCGGGAAGAGAAAACGAAAGCATGAAGCTCCGAAATATAATGGAGAATATAAGCCCGATAACAACCCCGAAATTACAAACCGTGTATATCAATGCGTATAGCAATATAAAGACACGGGAGAATGATAAATACAACAATTCCTAGAGCATAATAGAAATAAACAGATTCTTCTGGTGGGAGCTGGAAAAGAAGGATGATTGTGGCAAACGTCAATATTAGGTCAAGAACCAGAACTGGATTGAGCATTTTCACAAATCTTTTGAATGTATTAATTGAGAAAGAAAGTAGGAGTGGTGAAAATAAATGAAACGGAAGAGGTCAATTTATAGCGAAATATCAGACATAGCAATCGAGGCAGATTACACATTTAATCAAAGAAAATCCTAATTTCAGTAAATTCCGAAGAAATCAAATCTTATTTAGATTATGAAGATTTTCTATTCCTTAAATTCCGAAAATCAATCGTTACTACTTCAAAAGTTAAGTCGAATCTCTATTCTTTCATTTCACTCTTTTACGATAACTTCTCTCATACGCTTCGAGAAATCGGATTGTTTTATCCATATTATTCAACGGTGATAAAATTCTATTTACCAACTCATATTCGTCATGAAAACATTTTTATTGTTAGCCATGACGACCTCACTCAAATTTCGGGACGAAATTTCTTTAACGGGTAGGTACTGTGATGACCCGAAAATTTAGACTAAATTTAAACTTAATCTTAAATGATTAATGATTTCGACACGATAAGTAAAGTCTGTAAAACTGAATCTCAAAAATTTTAAACTATTCAAATACCCTTCAGTTGTTCTCAACGATTCGCGAACCATTATATGTAAATAGATACATATATATACTATAACTTGAAAACGTAACAAAGTTTTAATTGCATGTTACCGTACATTAAACTTATTGGTTTATATATCTATTTGAATATATATGATTTCAAGTTATTTAGTAAACGATAGTAACATTCGATTATTGATTCGATTGATATTTAGATAAGTTAACTAAAACGTTTAAGATGAACAAGTAAAACACTAATTTGCTACAGTATTTTCAAATTGCTACAGTACCCAAAATGCTACAGTGTTTTCAAAAATCACTATTTGCTACAGTAAAATTTACTTTGCTACAGTGAATTGCTGCAGTAAAAATTGACTTTGCTACAGCAACTTTGCTACAGTAAAACACTATTTTAAAAATGTATTTTAACAAATAGTGAGACGATGATTTATAGAAGTAAATGACCAAAACACTCTAAAGTTTAAGATATACTTTGAGTGGTATAGTTTATGGATAACTTAAGGCTATATTTTGACAAAGGTACGTGACACGAAACGTAAAATGCAAGTTTTCTAAAGGTACGAAAGGACATTTGAAAAACCGGAACCGGGACATAAGTCAAGTGATGATGTACGACTTATCGGAACAAAAATTACAAATCAACTATGCACGGGAATAAAATATAATATATAATTAATTAATTTAAATTATATATTATATATATATTATTTAATTATGTCGACGAGCATTAGGACAAAATTATGTGAGCAGGAAAAATGGGCCATGCGATCGCATGGCCAATGGCCTTCAGAACCATGCGATCGCATGGGGTCTGGGGACAGGCCACACCTATAAAAACTCGATCATTCTGCTTCTGTTTTAACATATATTACTCCGTATTTTTTTTATTTATTATTATTATTATTATTATTATTATTATTATTATTATTATTATTATTATTATTATTATTATTATTATTAATCTTATTATTTTTATTATTAGTGTTATTATTTTTTGCGATACAAAAATAATAATGTACATAAAATATTACGACGGAGTGCTGTCCAAGTAATTTTCAAAACGAGTTTTCGAGCGAGCTAGAGCTAAGGAAAATATGGGTTATTACCAAGGAGGTTATGGGTAATGTTCGGGGGTATTTTTGTGAATCAAACCTCGTGTTTATCATCTCCGATGCGTCTACGTGCTTTCCTGTAATATTGTATATCAATATAAAACAGTGAGTTCATTGATCCCTTTTTATACATATTTTTGGGCTGAGAATACATGCGCTGTTTTATAAAATGAATACAAAAACTAAAACTGATTTGAGTGAGTTTCATAAGATCCCTTTTACTCTCTACATTTTTGGGCTGAGAATACATGCAAATGCTTTATTAACCGATATACAATATTTATA
The DNA here is from genome assembly GCF_046630445.1 of Rutidosis leptorrhynchoides. Lineage (NCBI taxonomy): Eukaryota > Viridiplantae > Streptophyta > Magnoliopsida > Asterales > Asteraceae > Rutidosis > Rutidosis leptorrhynchoides. Next base: position 20,853,052 of record NC_092341.1, on the reverse strand, counting down.
TGCGTGAGTTTCATTTGCTCCCTTTTTAATTGCTTTTGCAATCTATATTTTTGGGCTGAGAATACATGCACTTTATTTTAAACGCAATGGATACAAGTACATAATAAATTCTACACTGAGTTTGAACCGAAAATCCCTTAGCTTTGGTAACTAGTAACTGCCAGTTATAAGAACTGGTGGGCGCGAGTAGTAGTATATGGATCCATAGGGCTTGATATCCCCGTCCGAGCTAGAGCACTAGCCTTTTAACGGACGTATGCTATTTGAGAAGCGTACACGTTGGTTTGCGTGTATTATTAAGATGATTATACAAAGGGTACAAATTATATAAACGTTAAAGTTTAGTTACCAGGGTGCTCAATTTTGTAGAACCGATTGATAAACGTTTCGGATGAAACAACTAAAATCTTGTGGTCCACCTTTTATGTAAAACCTATTGATAAACGTTTTGGATAAAACAACTGAGATCTTGTGATCAACCTTTACATACAGATGATTTGAAATGTTAAAACATATTGATAAACGTTTTGAATAAAACAACTGAACTTTTGTAATCCACATTGATATACGGATTATGTGTAATATTAAAACTATGAACTCATCAACCTTTGTGTTGACACTTGAAGCATGTTTATTCTCAGGTTTCTAGAAGTCTTCCGCTGTTTGCTGATACGTGATACAAGTTATGTGCTTGGAGTCATGCATGCTATATACAAGAAACTTGCATTCACCAAACCATTACCATGTACCTTATTTTGACTGTATTGTCAACAAATGTATTATTGTAAACCATTTAAATGGTGATTGTCTATATGTAGGAATCATCAGATGTTAAAAACCTGGAATTTATATATTCATTTATGAATTACCTTTTAAAACGAATGCAATGTTACAAAACGTATCACATAGAGGTCAAATACCTCGCAATGAAATCAATGAATGACGTGTTCGTCCATATGGATTTGGAGCGATCGTCACAGTTGGTATCAGAGCGTTGGTCTTAGCGAACCAGAATTTGCATTAGTGTGTCTAATCGATTATTGTTAAGATACATTAGTGAGTCTGGACTTCGACCATGTCTGCATGATAAAAGTTGTTGCTTATAATTTCTTGTTAGAAATTACCTGCTTATCATTCCTTGTGTGGAAAATTACCTTCTTATCATTTGTAGTCTAGACACACCTTATTGCATGGATTGCATGACTAGTGTATAGACAAAATAAATATCTTAGCGTATCTGTTACTGTTACCTTTACTTGACAGTTTCTGAAAGTTTCTCCTCAATTTGCGGAACCTTTGTACTATATAAAGGTATTCTATGTAATTAGAATAAAGTATATAATCTAATATTTTGTTTACATTTCAAGTTATAATATATATACACATATACATATATAATCATTGTTTAATTGTTCGTGAATCGTTGGAACTTGGTCGAGGTTGAATGAATGTATGAACATAGTTTAAAATTCTTGCAATTTAACTTAACAAATATTGCTTATCGTGTCGGAAACATATAAAGATTAAAGTTTAAATTTGGTTGAAAATTTTCGGGTTGTCACAGTACCTACCCGTTAAAGAAATTTCGTCCCGAAATTTGAGTGGAAAGGTCGTGAATGATAATAAGTATGTTTTCATGATGCATACGGGCTGAAAATTAGAGTTTTATCATCAGCGAATAATTTGGATAAACAATCCATTTATATGAAGAGTACGAATGAAGCTAACATAGAAGAGTGAAATGAGTAAGTTTAGATTCATCTTATCATTTGACGTAGATATGATTGATTCCCAGATTTCAAGGGTTTTGAATAAAATCTTCTTAATAAGATTTGACTATCCGGTAATTAAGGGAATTAGGATCCGCTTTAAATGCGATCGTCCATTTTAATTGTTCTGTCGGAGATTTTCTTATAAATTCACCTCCTTCGTTTCCTTACAACTCACACCTTCTGTTGATGCATTTTATGCAAGTTCCTAGACATCTACCCACGTCCATTGCAGGTATAACAGTTTACAGGCCACCATGATTGCTCGTTATTATCCTATCCGTGTTTGTATGTGGTTACAGGAACTGCAGGAACGAGATTTAGATGTTTGACTATGTTAGACTTAGTCAGACGTACGAGTGAAGCCTCACTAGTACAGCTGACAGGCTCATACGCACGGTTGATGCTGAGCTAAGTCACAATTACAACCTAAATGAGAAGACACGAGTGAGTGATCACCCGTACTACTGATGAAGCCAACTCGTACGTGTGATGAATGAATCGTATAGGTGAGTCAACAGCAGGGGTATATAAAGTCTTATGTTCTTCATTTTAGGTTAAGCCTCTCATTTGTTACACACACTCAGATCTAGTGAGCTCCTCCGATTCTCTCTCAGTCCAAATCACCCAGGTGGTGGATAATAGCTCTAGGTGTTGATCTAATCACACTTGATTTAGTTGTGGTTTGACTAAATTAATCAAAAAAAAAAAAAAAACTTAACCTATTCACTAGAGGGTTTGATTCACTTATTCCGCCATTGTGTGAGTTAAATCTGTTGATTTCTAAGTTCCTAGTCATGTTTCATCACCTTCTATTCTTTCCCCCTCAACTCATATTTTAAAGTATTTATCAATATGCTCCATCCAGTTCTGATTCTCGATATACTTCTAACTTTCATATCGGTCATTCTTCTTTTTCATCTACCGCCGGAAGAATCTATTTACTTCTACTATACTCTTGGGTTTATAGTGTTTCTAGTTCTCCCGCGTCTTTATATTGCTATATGCATCGATATATATGGTTTATAATTTCTGGTTTGTCGTTGGGCTTTATATGTTCCCTTATATTTCAAAGTCTCTGCTTCTGTCTTCTATAATCATTATCATTCACAGTTAATGCTCTCTTTTATTTGCTGCAATTTATACCCCAATTTCTATTTCGGAGTTTTGTCCTTTCGTTTCTTCTTCTTGCGATTAAGCACCGCTTGTAATGGTCCCGAATTCACAGATATGAATTTCGGAATGAACATTGTTAATGTTCTAGAAAGGAAATTGTGATGGCACGATCTTGACTTGTCAAATTACTAGAATACCTTGGAAAAGGCCGAATCATCAAGAAATATTTTCCTGATATTTTAGAGGTTAAATAGAATACAAGAGTCGTATAACATGGCACATGATGATGTTATGATCTGTGAATCATCACGTTCCATTTAGAAACACAGCATGACTTACTGTAATATAATCACATTGATCAAGTGTCATTATATTATACTAATTCATGCTTCAGTTCCCAGCACTACTTCAAAATATTCCTATTTTAAACTTGAATGTTTCAGAATTTAGAAACTAAAATAGTTTCTTTTATGATGTAATACAGATAGCGCGAAGAGGTAAATGATTTCAAATAAGAAAAATTAAGAAAATATCTTCAGAAATATGGAGGATATTTATAATGAAAGATATGATGATATTTTAGAATTTCTAATATCAGAGGATGATGAAGAATATTGTCCGCAGGGGTTTAGAGTCAGGAGCAAGGTATTCGTTAATGACTTCAGCAGGTACTGAATCATTTGGATCCTTTGAAGTCAGGTTCAGTCTTTGTAATTTGTCCACAGCCTCCTTCCTACTTTGCTCAATCCGTTTTCCAGTTCCAAAACTTCTCTTTTTCTGCGCTTTGCCAGCACACTTAATCATTATCATCCAGCTTTTACCGTTTAAAGTCGTTTATAGTTTTTGCTGCTTTATCAGCATTTTTTCCATTTTCGGAGAACCAATTCGTAGTTCGGAGTGTTTTTCAGAAACTTCACATTCAAATTAAGTCCAGAAGATAGACGTTATATATGCACATATAACTGTTGGCGTAGACATGCTGCGAGATTTCAAAATACTGATTGCTAATTCCCAATGATTCGTATGGCAATTCTCATTACAAGATGCGAATGAGTAAATGATGGGGTTTCAATGAATAATTATAATGTCTTTTTGGAGAAGCTAAAGTCAAAGGGTAATGAAGTTGTTGGTACATCTGCTAATAATGTGGTGGAATGTAAAAGGTTCCCTGGTAACGATGGTGTATATCTCAAGGTTATAATAAGGTTAGTCTGACTGAAAAGTCGAAGTTGACTTGCTCGAGCTGTGACAAAACTGGCTACTTTGAATAGGAGTCGCAAAGTTATTTTTGCTAATAAATGCCAAAGAATCTGACGTGGATACGTTGTTTAAACTTTTACTTTGGTTTCAAGAGTTTTTCTGGTACATAACTGTGGGTAACATGTGGTTGGATCATCATCTCGATTGCTCATCATTCGAAGTGTCTTCAGAAATTTTCGAAGGGTTTGAACACAGATTGTAATCGTTAACATACATTTGATGTTCTAACACAATTTTGAAGTCAAAATATAGCTTGTGAAAGATGTAAGGATCTAAGAGTGATGATTTTGGTCATATCTCAAGTTGAATTTTAAGATTTCAAAATCGGAATATGTAATTAAATTTTGAATGAGTATGGTTGTTTTGATTTCTATAAAAGAATGTATATTGTTGTGAAAGTAGGGAGTATAATGGATGATTTGCTGAATCAGATTCGAAGAATGTAACATATTAATTGTGAATTTATATATCTCTCGGGTATTACCTACCCGTTAAAAAAATTTCACAATTAATATTTTATACAAAAGAATTTTATTACAGTCTTTATGAAAATATATATATGTATATTTTCTTCAGATGTAACATAGATTTAATGAGTTAATGTTAAATTAAACTCATTTAATTTACGGTTGAAACTAGAATTGAATAATCCCTAAAGGCTTTAAAAAGTACATAACTTTTACGCAGTATTTCTTTAATAACATTGAAATTATGAATCAATACTTCGTTATTTGTTGATGTATGATGTTCAGTTCGTGGAATTCTTGTGAATTTCGCAAAGTACGAATGATGTTATCTGAAAAGTTTCGGGTACATCGATGATGAAAGTGTAAAATCAAATATATACTTGATTTATTATGAATTAAAATTTGTTGAATTGCGACAGAGATTGTAGTTAACGCTGGTTAAGTTGCGGCCGAAGGACGTACATTATTACATATTTGTAATATGAATTAACCGAGTAGTTAAGATTCACACACAATAGCTTAGCACGGAAAGATTTATTTCAATATATATATATATATATATATATATATATATATATATATATATATATATATATATATATATATATATATAATTTCTTCAGAGGGAATGAGTTAATTCTTCATAACTCGTTGATACAATATACACGTTATTGATTCGTAATGATGTCCACAGTGATTCTTGAACTGACGGAGTTTGTGATGTTATCGGTGTTGTTGATTCGGATGTTGACTGTACTGACGATGCTGGTAATGCTGATGGTACTGTTGATGCTGTTGGTAAAGCAAGTTTAGCTTGTTAATCACACACCATTTTTGTCAGGGTTTCTACTCTTCCTTTTATCATTTTGGTTCGCTTAACTGATTTATGGTTAGGGCTAGATTAGATAATCTCTAAGACTTTAGAGATTACATAATCGCCGCGGAATATTTCTCCAATGAAGTTATGAATTAATACTTCGTCAGTTATTGTTGTTGGTACTCCTTGGTATCTATGGTGCGTATGACGTTGATGCTCGTGGGACAGATTGTGAAGTTGAGGTTTACGACGCGGTTGTGGTTGGAGGTAGTAATGGTACTGTTGGCGTTGATGATGGTGGTACTGGTTATGCTGCTGATGCTGCTGCTGGTGTTTGTAATCTCTGCACCATATTCTCCAAAGCTACTACCCAAGCGCGAAGCTCGTTGACTTCTTCTATTACACCAGGGTGATTGTCGGTTCGGACGAGAGGATAAATAAAATCTAAAATTTGATGTAATATATAATCGTGAGGGGATACTCTGGAAATGAGCGAGAAAATGGTGTTTCGGACAGGTTCGCCGGTAAGTGCTTCAGGTTCTTCGTCAAGAGGGCAATGTGGTGGATGGAAGGGATCACCTTCTTCTTGTCTCCAATGATTGAGGAGGCTACGAACCCATCCCCAATTCATCCAGAATAGGTGATGACTGATTGGTTGATCTATTCCGGTCACACTGCTTTCGGAGTTTGAATGGGATTCCATTTCGGAATCTGAGTGACTTGAACTGATGATGAATTCCATTTCGTACGATTGGATAAAGGATTTTTTTTATATATATGAAATAATTTTGGCTAACGGATGGTATTATAATTACATAGAATATATATATATAGATCAAAAGATTTCGTAGATTATGGAGGACTTTGCGGGATATGTCAGGCAAAGTTTAAAGTAACAGATACGATAAGATATGATTTAGCAGATATGCTAAGATATGAATTTTTATCTATACACTATTCATGTAATCAATGCAGCAAGACGTGTCTTAGACTAAAAATGATAAGCAGGTAATTTCCTGAGGATAATAAGTAGTTAATTTTTGACACAAAATGATAAGCAAAACTTTTGACATGCAGACACGGTCGAAGTCCAGACTCACTAATGCATCCTATCGACTTATCAGTTAGACACACTAATGCAGACCTGGTTCGCTAAGACCACCGCTCTGATACCAACTGAAAGGACCCGTTCATATACATTATAAACGATTCACAATAGTTGATTACATTGCGAGGTATTCGACCTCTATATGATACATTTTACAAACATTGCATTCGTTTTTAAAAGACAAACTTTCTTTACATTGAAAATTGACAGGCATGCATACCATTTCATAATATCCACTATCCAACTATAAATTTATTTAATAATAATCTTTGATGAACTCAATGACTCGAATGCAACGTTCTTCGAAATATGCTATGAAAGACTCCAAGTAATATCTTTAAAATGAGCAAATGCACAGCGAAAGATTTCTTTAACGCCTGAGAATAAACATGCTTTAAAGTGTTAACCAAAAGGTTGGTGAGTTCATTAGTTTATCATAATCATTTATTTCCATCATTTTAATAGACCACAAGAATTTCATTTCCAGTTCTCATAAATATACGTCCCATGCATAGAGACAAAAATAATCATTCATATGGTGAACACCTGATAACCGACATTAACTAGATACATATAAGAATATCCCCTATCATTCCGGGATCCTCCTTCGGACATGATATAAATTTCGAAGTACTAAAGCATCCGGTACTTTGGATAGGGTTTGTTAGGCCCAATAGATCTATCTTTAGGATTCACGTCAATTAGGGTGTATGTTCTCTAATTCTTAGATTACCAGACTTTAATAAAAAGGGGCATATTCGATTTCGATAATTCAACCATAGAATGTAGTTTCAATTACTTGTGTCTATTTCGTCAAACATTTATAAAAGCGCATGTATTCTCAGTCCCAAAAATATAAAGGGTAAAAAAACAAAAGAAACTCACCATACTGTATTTCGTAGTAAAAATACATATAACGTCATTGAACAAGTGCAAGGTTGGCCTCGGATTCACGAACCTAAATTAATTATATATAATTATGTGTTGGTCAATATTTGTCTAACAAATTAGGCCAAGTCATAGTGTACCACAATCCTAATGCTCGAGACTAATAAGCAAAAGTCAACAAAAGTAAATTTGACTCAAAATAATTTCCAAAAATCTATACATGATTAATATATAGTTTAAATATCGTCGTTTTATATTTTTAAATATTTTTAAAAGATTTATTAGAGTAAATAATATAATTTATTTATTAATAAATAAAATTTTATATTAAATTTATATAATATAATATACTTTTATATATATTAAGTAATAAAATTTATAGGGTTCATTTAATATCATAAAGATAATATGATAGGTATTATTAAAGTAAGTTATTACACGTAGTAAAATATGTTTGTATCACATATTTATTTGATAAAATAATATCTATAATGATAGCAAGTAAAATTGTATTATTTTGTAATAATAATTATTATTATAAAAATATCAATATTTATAATTACTAAGATGACATTATGATAAAACGATAATTCTAATTATGATAACTTTAATATTTACGATAATTTTTAATATTATCTTTAAAATAATAATTCTATTTAAAATAATAATAATAATGATATTTTATAGTATCAATGACATTTCTATTAAAATGATAATTTTTGTTAAAATTATAGTTTTACTACTAACGATACTTTTAATAATAATAGTAATGATAAAAATAATAAGAACGATAATTTTATCTAAATCAATATCTTATAATATTTTAATTTCATCATGATACTCTTACTCATTATTTCCTAATCGTTTCATTTAATAGCTTTTAATCGTCTTTTATATCTTGTTCATAATAATGATAATAATAGTAATCAAATTAATTAGCTGTTATAAATATTTATTTTAATTACACTAATATTAATAATGATAGTTAATATAACATTATTAATGATAATACTAATAATTATCTTAATGATAATATAGTAATAATAATAATAACAATAACAATAATCATTTTTAAATAATGATATATATATTAATAATGATAATAATAATAATAATAATAATAATAATAATAATTGGATAATAATAATAATACTAATTATAACTTTAACGATAATAACGATAGTAATAATAAAAAAAAATAACAATTTTTAATGATAAATCCCTTTTATTGATAAAGATAATAATAATGATAATAATAAGATAAAACTAGAACGACGATAAAAATGACGATAATAATAATCATTTTTAATAAAAATATCAAAAATTCAATTGATTATAACTTCTAATCCATTCATCGAAACCATTCGATATCTAAAGGAAAAGTTCTTAATTTTTCGCTAGCTTTCCAAGGACATGTATATCTTATACCTTATCTCAACCGCAAGTGTAACTAATTCAATATTCAACCTAACCTGTCTAAGGGCAATATCAAAAGTACAAGCATGCATAATCTTAAATACTCGAGCACTAGTCAGGGATACACTATTAGTATGTAAAAGTTAAATTATGAGTACTCACGTATCAATATTGAGATGCAATATTGCAGGAAAGGTACGTAGATGCAACAGAAATGATAAACATTATATTAACCTCACGAGCATACCCATGAACCATACTCAATCACCTCCATAGCTATAACCCATAATTTCCTTAATCCTATCCTACTCGAAAAACAATTTCGAAATCACTCGGACAGCACTCCGTCGTAATATTTTATGTATACTAATAATATCTTGAAATAATACGGAGTAAATATATATATATGTAAATCGATTGAGAGAGTTTAGAGAAAAATATTTTCAAGTTTCTATGAAATAATAAAACCTATTGAATTCTATTTATAATAGATTTTTGAATTATTAAAGTGAATTATTAAAGTATGAATTATTAAAGTGAATTATTAAAGTATGAATTATTAAAGTGAATTATTAAAGTATGAATTATTAAAGTATGAATTATTAAAGTGAATTATTAAAGTATGAATTATTAAAGTGAATTATTAAAGTTAAAGTAAGTAAAAATAAAGTAAAGGTAAAGTTTAAGTATAGTAAAAGTATAAAACTATGTACGTATAATACGCGTATAAATATATATAATATTAATTTAAATCGTTATATATATTTAATAAAATAAAATATAAATATCGTTATCTTTATCATACTAGTTAAGTAATGAGTTGTCAAAAGTGGTTCTAGATATTTATAAAAGTTATATACGTTTTAATAATAAAGTTCTTTTTAAACTGAAAACGTTTTTGTACGTTTGAAACTAAATAGATCAATCGAGTCTTTATGAGATTCAATCTTTCACTATCCTTTGTCTAGTTCTCAATGATTGACAGTTTGTTCTTTTTTATAAATCACTTTACCATTTTCCGAATATTGTTAAAACGGAAAGATTTCTCAAATCAACGTGGGCCTTTCAACAGAGACTTGTAATCATAATTCAATATATCTGATAATTCAATCATTTGATCTTATCTTCTAATTCAATTGATAAATATTTTGAAACAGATACAATCATATAAAGTATATGTGACGACCCGGAAATTTCCGACCAAATTTAAACTTTAATCTTTATATTATTCCGACACGATAAGCAAAGTTTGTTAAGTTAAATCTCAAGAATTTTAAACTGTGTTCATACATTCATTATAACCTCGACCAAATTCAGATGATTCACGAACCGTTATATATAAATAGATATGTTATGTATATATATATTATAACTTTAGAATATTAATAAAGTATTAAACGTATAATACTTTACACGAACGTATTTGTTTCAATATGATTTTCCACGAAATTAAAAAAATATATATATATTAAATGATTGAATTATCAGAAACATTGAATTATGATTACAAGTCTCTGTTGAGAGGTCCACTATGATTTGAGAAAATCTATTCCTCTTAACTATATTCAGAATAATTTGTAAAGCTATTTATAAATAAAAACAAAAAGTGTCATTTACGAAAGTTAGACAAAAGTTAGTGGAGAATTGGTTTCCATAATATTCTATTAATCTATTTTCAAACGTACAAAGACGTTTTCAGTTTAAAAAGAACTTTATTATTAAAACGTATATAACTTTTATAAATATCTAGAATCACTTTTGACAACTCATTACTTAACCAGTATAATAAATATAACGATATTTATATTTTATTTCATTAAATATATATAACGATTTAAATTAATATTATATATATTTATACGCGTATTATACATACATAGTTTTTATACTTTTACTATACTTTAACTATACCTTTACTTTACTTTTACTTTTACTTTACTTTAACTTTAATAATTCACTTTAATAATTCATACTTTAATAATTTACTTTAATAATTCATACTTTAATAATTCACTTTAATAATTCACTTTAATAATTCATACTTTAATAATTCACTTTAATAATTCATACTTTAATAATTCACTTTAATAATTCATACTTTAATAATTCACTTTAATAATTCATACTTTAATAATTCACTTTAATAATTCATACTTTAATAACTCACTTTAATAATTCAAAAATCTATTATAAATAGAATTCAATAGGTTTCATTATTTCATAGAAACTTGAAAATATATTTCTCTAAACTCTCTCAATCGATTTATATATATATATATATATATATATATATATATATATATATATATATATATATATATATTTGCTCTGTATTATTTCAAGATATTATTAGTATACATAAAATATTACGACGGAGTACTGTCCGAGTGATTTCAAAATAGTTTTTTTGAATGAGTCGAAGCTAAGGAAATTATGGGTTATAGCTATGGAGGTGATGTGTATGGTTCATGAGTATGCTCGTGAGGTCAATCTAGTGTTTATCATCTCCGTTGCGTCTACGTACTTTCCTGCAATATTGAATCTCAATATTGATACGTTCGTGAATCCGAGGCCAACCTTGCACTTGTTAAATGACGTTATATGTATTTTTACTACGAAATACAGTATTGTGAGTTTCATTTGCTCCCTTTTATATATATTTTTGGGACTGAGAATACATGCGCTGTATTTATAAATGTTTTACGAAATAGGCACAAGTACGAAAACTAATTCTACGTGGGTTTAAACCAGAAATATACCCTTAGCTTGGTAACATTAAACTACTTGTCTATGTACGGTAGGCGCGAATCCTAAAGATAGATCTACTGGGCCTGACAAACCCCATCCTGACTATGGAATGCTTTAGTACTTCGAGGTTATTTTAAACATACCTGATCTGGTGTACTTCAGAGGGTAAAACATGAACGTTAAGGCTTGTTACCGGGTGCCTACAACTTATAGAATACTTTTATACACTTGCGAGTGTACATATATTTATAAACGGAAATCTTGTGGTCTATTAATATATTGAAATGATTGTTATGATAAACCTATGAACTCACCAAACTTTTGGTTGACACTTTAAAGCATGTTTATTCTCAGGTATTAAAGAAATCTTCCGCTGTGCATTAGCTCATTTTAAGGTGTGCATTAGCTCATTTTAAGGATATTACTTGGAGTCATTCATGGCATATTTTGAAAGACGTTGCATTCGAGTTATTGAGTTCATCAAGATTATTATTAAGCCAATTATAGTTGGATGTATTATGAAATGGTGTGCATGCCGTCAACTTTCGTTGTAAAGAAAGTTTGTCTTTTAAAAACGAATGCAATGTTTGTAAAATGTATCATATAGAGGTCAAATACCTCGCGATGTAATCAACTATTGTGAATCGTTTATAATGTATATGAACGGGTCCTTTCAGTATATAATCTAATATTTTATTTACATTTCAAGTTATAATATATATACACATATACATATATAATCATATTCGTCTAATGGTTCGTGAATCGTTGGAACTTGGTCGAGGTTGAATGAATGTATGAACATAGTTTAAAATTCTTGCAATTTAACTTAACAAATATTGCTTATCGTATCGGAAACATATAAAGATTAAAGTTTAAATTTGGTTGGAAATTTCCGGGTTGTCACACATTTAATGCGAATCGGGTCATTAAATGCTCAAGTATGTGTAATGTGGTTAATTCCACTAGTTGTGTAATTGAATGTGTACTTATGTAATAGGTACTTTGCTTTGAAGTCTTCGGAAGCATTAAATCACCACCGAGGTGTTAAGGTGAGTGGAATAATTATATGCGTGCATATATGATGTATTTATTTATGTAGTATGAGTTGTGAAGTGTCGAGGTGTTAAGACACCACTTCTCACGTGACGGGTGAAGCATCGAGGTGTTAAGATGCCACCTAGGGGTGAAGTGTCGAGGTGTTAAGGCACCACTCCGTAGAATAGATGGGTGAAGCATCGAGGTGTTAAGATGCCACTCGGGGTGAAGTATAGAAGTGTTAAGATGCCACCTGTGGGGTTAGTGTACGAGGTGTTAAGTGCACTAATGGTTGTTATGAACTCTGACGGTCTTTAAACACCGTTCCCTCGTTCGATTGGTTAACCATGGTTGTGTGTGGATTGTAGCATATTATATTGTTTAAACTATATACTATTGTTATGCTAGCTCGTATGGTGGAAGGTTTGGTAATATACTTTGGATAGTATGATTATTTATATTGCTAGCATGTATGCGATAAATGTGCAAGTGATTGCAAGTAAGTAGGTTGTATATGTAAACGTATGATTGTTGCACTCACTAAGCATTAGCTTACCCCTCTCGTTGTTTATCTTTTTAGATGCAGGTGTGGACAAGGGCAAGGGGGTTGTTGGGCACTAGGTGTCCCTTGATTATGTTATGTTAGAGCTTTTGGAAGTTGGCCTAGCGTTTTGGGTAGTTTAGTCCCAAACCATGCTCGATGTGTTGCTTGGTTTAAAACTATCATTTTTGTATTGGTCAAACTTGTATCACATTCGTTAATGGACTTTGTGCCTTTTGTAAACACTAAACTTGTTGTATGTTTTAACGAAACGTGTGGAATGGTTTACATATTTAATTAGCGCGTAAATGTGTATTATTAAAAAAAAATTTATCGTATGGAATACGGGTTGAGTTGTTTCATTATAGCTACGGGGTCATGCGATCGCATGGCCCAGGATACCAGAAATGAATTTGGGCTTCGACAGCTTCGGCCCAGTTTTAGTTTTTATATTTATTTGATTTTTTTATTTTTTTTCACAAAATATTATAAAGAATTTTTAATACTTTTTAAGAATAAAAATAAAAATACTTTTTATATTTATATATTTTAAACAAAATCTTAGAAATAATTTTTTTTATTTTTTTATTTTTTTTTATAATTATATTTTTACAAATATAAATTAAAAATATAGCGTTTCGCCGAGTCCCCGGCAGCGGCGCCAAAAACTTGATGTGGTAGCGGTGGTGTACAAAATAGTATTATTTTTACTACGAAATACGATGAAATATTACACAAGTTTTATATAATTTATTTACAAATGGGATATACCTAAACTCTGCTACAACACTATAGGCAGTGTACCTAATCGTAGAGTAGTATAGTTTTTAGTAAGTCCGGTTCGTTTCACAGGGAGACGGCTTATTTTACACTATATTTTTATATAATTATATTTGTACAAAATATAAATATATATATATATATATATATATATATATATATATATATATATATATATATATATATATATATATATATATATATTACAATTATTGTTATTATAAAAAGGGGGTTTTACCGTTTAATGACTGGTTTGTCGATTTTATATTTTAAGCGAAGCGTAAAGTAAATGACGATATTTAACTAACGATAAAATAAATAACAATAAATTAAGTAAAAGGAAATATAAAATAAAATATATTATGCTTTTTTAAACTTCCGTACTCATGATGTTTGACGTTTTGATTTTAATTTATTACCCTGGGTTAATTGTTCTTTGTCCTGAATTATTTGATAAGTCCATCTGGTTTTGTCCATAATAGTCCATCGGTCATAATTATAAAGTGTGAGGGTCTTCGCCAAATTAACCTTATACCCGAAGTCAAATATTCCAACTAATTGGGGATTTAAACTGTAATAAGGTCTTAATACATTGTAATGATTACACCAGGTTATCGACTGCGTGTAACCCAAGGTTTTAATACTTTATTAACAATTACACCAATTTCCCTTGAATGTAATCCACCCATGTTTTAATGAGTCCATTGACTATTAATCCATCCCCGTGTCCGGTCAAATGAACAATTATTAGCATTTATAAATATCCCGCCCATCGTACCCGATCGAACGTATGTGGCTATTTATAAATATGTCAAATTGTAAACCTCTATATTAATAAAATATAGAGTCCATTAATAACCCATAGTCCCATTTCCACAAGTGTCGGTCTTTTGTCCAAACCCCAATTATTCCAAAGCCCAATAACCCCATCTTAAATATTTAACCCAACATCACGATTACTTCGGCTCAAATAAGCATAATAATAATTTAAGTACAATACATAATTAAAAAGGGAGAATTTAGCTTACATTGATTATTAATCGCGTAGTGTTACAGGGACAGAGTTCCGACTTTAAAACCCATAAAATACCTTTACATTACCCAAACTAACTAATATAAAACTAAACTATATTATATATTTTATATATATATATATATATATATATATATATATATATATATATATATATATATATATATATATATATATATATATATATATATATATTATATATATATATCATTGAGGGAGAGAAAGATGGATGGTATGTGTTTTTCGTTCGACATAAGCCTGGCTTTTATAGGCAAAATTTCTGATCCTGAACCCCATGCGATCGCATGGGGTTTTAGTGTAAATCTCATGTACTCGCATGGGCTCATGCACTCGCATGAGTTTTATGCCTATTTCCCATGCACTCGCATGGACATGCTTTCCAACTCAGATTGTGTTTAAAACGTGGGCTGCTGTGATTAATTTAATATATAATATAATATATATAATTTATATTAATTATATATATATATATTATATTCTTGTGCATAGTTGACTTGTAATTTTCGCTCCGTTGACTCGCGCTTTGATGCTCGGTTTATGTCTCGGTTCCGGATTTTCGAACGTCCTTTCGTACGCGTAGATATCTTGTACTTTGTGTTCCGCGACTTGTACTCTTGTAAATTTTAGACGTTTCTCATCAATAAATGGAACCACTTGGATTGTAACTTGTACATTTGAGCTTTTTGGTCATTTGCGTCTTCAAATAGTCATTTTCTTCTTTTGTCTTCGCACTTATTTATTTAAACGAATATTCCATAAAAATAGAACAATAGCAACTAAAAGCTTTACATATTGGGATGATATTGCGACTAAATATATGTTCATTTGGAGCACTATCATTAGCTTATTTTATATGTCTTTCCAAGTTAGATTCACCATGGCGTGCACGTTGAAGTTCGACCGGAGTTCGACCGGAGATGGCAATGGTTCGAGCGACGGAGTTCAACAGACGTCGAAATCAAAATCAAAAGATTAAAATATATTCTTCAGCCGGCGACGGACCATCACTCTTGTCGACGACTGAATCAAAATCGAAGTATTTCACTTTCTAGTTAGATTGGATCTGGTACGTATTTGATATGGCTCGTGTATATCATTCTACCTAATGACTTGTTTTGTAAACACTAGTAACTTGTCGAAGAAAACAAAATAATAGACCCAGCTAATATATTAATCATAACCATCAATTTGGTTGTGAATTGTCAAAAAAATGAGCTTGATGGCGGAGATCTTTCCGTCGCCGTTTACGTTGAAAGGGTTGAAGACTTGTTTGAATAGGTATACTGATGGCTTTGTGTTACTACTGTTTTCACCTGCGATATCTTGAATCAAAGCTAAAATAAAATTGTTAAAATACTAATCAGTAACTATAGATATATGTTTATAACGAGACTTGGTTAAATGATTGGCTGAATTTTCATTCAACATTGTTTCAGCTAAATGTTTGACAATAATCGGACAATAATACCTCACATGCATGACACATGTGAGGGGTTAACCATAAAAGATAGATAGATGTTATGTTTGGGTATCATTCATGTTATTAAAACAAAATATAGGTACCAACTGTGTAAAAAATAGTTTAGGTGTTCTCATGCAAATCTCAACACATCACAGGTACCAATAGCAAAGGCGTAATTTTTTCTTTTCATAAATACTCCGTAATTTCTTTGAACATAATTTCAAACATCCTACTCTTAAATACAAAAAGAGACAAAGTTTATAGTTATAATAAAAAGCTCGAAGACAAGAACGTCGAAACAGTTTAAATAACAAGTATTTACAAAATAAAATCAAATAATCGTGTTTTTCTTAATTAAACTAATTAATAAAACTTAAATTAAGGTACTTCGATTCAATCTTAACTTAATGTTATGATTACATTTTTATATCATTATAACATTTCACTGATTTCGAATGCATACTAGTAAACTACGGAGCAAGAGGTTTTCTTTCATCTTGTGATAGCTCTTTCAACAAAGAGGTTGGGGTTCAAATCATGTTTTGGACATATTTTGTGGATTATTGTAAATATTCGTGTGATGGTTGTGAAATTGCCTTTCAAAAAAAAAAATAAATTAGATGCTTTAACATTTAAGGGTGTGTTTGGGTAAAACTAGCTGGAGCTGGAGCTTATGGACTAGAGCTGGAGCTGGAGCTTATTTTTAAAGTTAGAAGCTGGAGCTTATTATTTTTTATAAGTGTTTGGTAAACTAGCTGGAGCTTATTTTGTAGTTCATAAGCTCTACTTTTTATGTCTACCAAACGAAGCTTATTACTTAAAGCTTATTAAAATCATAAGCTCAAGCTCCTATAAGCTTTCATAAGCTACCATAAGCTCCTCTACCAAACACACACTAAGAAACGTCAAATCTAAGTAAACATTTTACTAACTTTGGAATCTAATCTTAATTCTAATACTCAAAGTAATTTTCACTAGATGATTATATCTCAGATTTAAAAAATACTAACATATTTTAATTTATCAAAGAAATATATTGAATATATATATATATTATATATATATATATATATATATATATATATATATATATATATATATATATATATATATATATATAGTCATAAAATAACAGCCTAAAAGATATCTTACCTCAACCCCAAAGTTTGGTTTGGTTTGGTGGTAAGATGTTGGAAAGTTTCAAAAGGACCGAAGTTCAATTCCACTTGCTACATTTTGGAAGCTTGCCTTAAAAAAAAAAAAAAAAAAAAAAAAAAAAAAAAAAAAATCTTACCTCGGTCAATAAGCTGAACAAAAAAAGTATGTATCGTTTCATTTTGTAGTACTAAAATTGCAATGCGTATACTAATAAGAAGTTAAGAACCCAAACTTCGATGAAATTACTTTTCAGCTAAAATGTCTTGCATACAATCACGTAAAGCTACAATTATTAGAACTTGTGGCCCGTGTTCCTTTAAATTTATCCACATGAGACATTAATATTCTATACTTTTTAATATAAAACAATTAAATTAATAGAACTTGTATGTATATATAAGGATATAACAAGACCCAAACCTCATTCTTATCAAAACTACTTTAACCATCAATCCATCACCACCACACTTGCTACACCACAATGAGCCATCAACCTTTACCGGATTCCTCCACAACCTCCCCGCTCGACAAACCGACATCACTCGCAGCCAAATGCTGGCTCGACGATGCTTCTATTGTCGATATCGATTATTTTGTCAAAACGCTTTCTAGTATTAAAGCCAAAGGTGTTCGACCCGACCTCATTGGCTCCATTATCACACATTATGCTTGCAAGTGGATCCCTGAACTCTCCGGTGAACCATCGTCTCCAATCGGTACTACCACTTGTAATAATTCGCGCAATGCCTTTGCAAATTGACAATATTAGTTTTTGTTTTTTGTTTAAAAAGCAAAATTTTAAATAGATTTAAGAATCAAATTTTGACAATATCACATTGTGCTCTTTTTGATTAAAAAACAAATATTTAGATAGATTGTTGGAAGAATAATACTCCAATAATGATGATTTCACCCTATTTTCATAAATTCTTTTTAAATCGTCACGCGAAGACAGACGTCTAGTTTTAATGTATAATTCATTAATGAATTTATGAAAAATGTAAATGCCATCCCCTGTTAAAAAAATCAGTGTAGAAAGTTCATTGAAAAGATGCAAACATTATAAATAAATAAAAAATGTTAAAAAGCAAAAATTTAAATAGAGTTAAAAAGCAAAACATTATCATTTTTTTTTAATAATGACTATCATTAATTAATACGATTAAATTAATTGTATATAGAAGTTAGTTATTCATTTTTATTTAATTTCCTTGTTTTTCGCCCAAAAAAAAAGTTACTTAATTATACAGTTATTTTAATTGTGTTAATTTATATTAATGACACCATAAGAACTCTTGTTAGAAAAATTGAAAAATATAATGTAGCTAATTTTAATAAGTTCCTAATAATTAGTCGGTATTATTTATTATTTATTATTAATCATTACTATTTCTTTAATAATTAATCAATAGTGATAAAATTAATAATTAATGTTTTTTTAGGTCCGTCATCAACACCGGACCGCCAATTACAACCTAAAAGCGCGACGGCGTCATGGCTGAAGAAAAGATTTTTTATAGAGACGATTGTAGCAGTTCTCCCGCCGGAAAAAGACGCCGTTCCGTGCAGCTTTCTTCTCCGGCTACTAAAAACCGCTAACATGACAGGTGTCGATTTGAATTATCGAGACGAGTTAGAAAAAAGGGTGGCATGGCAATTAGACCAAGCAACATTAAAAGAATTAATGATACCGTGTTTTAGTCACGTGACAAGCACGTTACTGGATGTCGAATTGATGCATCGATTAGTAAAAAAATTCGTTGAATTGGATGTTGATGGTTTGAGAAGCGGTGTAGGAATGTTTAAAGTTGCTAAGCTAGTAGATGGGTATCTTGCGGAAGTTGCCGTTGATTCTGAGCTTGCGTTGCCGGAATTTATGCAGCTCGCCGGAGCTGTTCCGACTCAAGCTCGTGCTACTGATGATGGGTTGTACCGTGCCATTGATACCTTTTTAAAAGTAAGTTCTGTTATTATTAATGTATTACTGATGCTTAAATTTAGGTTTCTGTTTGATTACAATTGAATTGGATGATTTAATTTTATTTAGCTTATTGATACCTTTTTAATTGAAGTGAAAAATGAATTTGATGATTTTATACTGAATGGTTATGTTTAGTATTTGGATCATTCACTTATTTTTTTGTTGAATAATAAAAATGACTTTGAACAACAAAATTTGTTTATTGAACTATTAAAATTTAAAGTTATAACTATACTACCCTCTTCAACATTGACCACCACCTTAATTATAATATTATCCTCAAATTATATTAACAACACTTATCAAATAAATAGCGTACACTTTTTAATTATTTATTTAAAAAGTTAGTGATAATTTTACATTTGTGTCATTTTTCTTGACAAAACATAAAGTATCATTTACTTACGGAATCAACCAGAGAGACTCTGGTTTCGAACCTTTCGAAATTTAAACTATTTTATTGGATATAATTACTTCATTCTTCTCATTATAATTGCCATGTTTTGACTTTTGAAGGTCTCTTATTTTCAACTTTGACTTTGAATATTTTGTTTGTGTTATATACGGAGTAATATTTAATGAAATTTATATATGAGTTTGGTTTCAAATATGTTTATATCAGTATAACTTTATCAATATCAAGGTTTATATAACGCAAACGAATATATTTAAAGTCAAAGTTGATAAAAAAATATTTTCAAACGTCACAACACGACACTTATAATGAGATGTAGGGAGTATTATGTTTTACGAACGCACCCTTGTATATTTGTTAATGTACCGCTCCAATTGATGATAACCAATACCCAATTTGTTTCAGTTACACATTTAATTTTATAATAGATACAATCACTAAAAACATTTTGGTATTTATAGTGGACAGCTCAATATTTATCAAAATAGAATGAATAGTATACCTATAATATTTGTTAAATTATTGCATATACACATATAGATATCATATCTTAGACGTCAAATTAATAATAAAATACTTATAATGTGAATTATATGTCCCAATGTTCGTCTTGTCAATTGTCACACCACCAAGTGACAGGAATAATTGTCATGAAGATAAACGTTGTGACACGTTAGAATTACAATTTGGCCTTTTCTAAGGCCTCCCGTGATGAATATGACTACTTAATTGGTCTCATATATTTGGATTAATTATATATCAAATAAAATGCGTATTATCAAATAATGATATAAGTCACACTTTTTTTTTTATACAGACTCATGTTAACGTGACAAAGCGCGAACGAAAGACGTTATGCAAGTTAATCGACAGTCAAAAGTTATCAATCGAAGCGTCCCTTCACGCTGCTCAAAATGAACGTTTACCCGTAAGATCGGTCATTCAAGTACTTTTCTCGGAACAAGCCAAGCTCAATTCACATATTGATTGGAACCGATCGTTTAGTAATACAAGGAGTCCGAATGTAGGGTTGGACCCACACGAACGGTGCCACTCATCAAGAGATATTACAATGCTTCAACAAATGGATATCAAAAGGTTGAAAGAAAACGTGACAAAGTTAGAACGACAATGCAATATGATGCAAACACAGATTGATAAGTTGTCGGAGAAAAAGAAAGGGTTTTTTAATTGGAGAAAATTTGCAACGTCGACAACCTTAAGGACGATGAGCGTTGAGGTGGCCGATGAGAGAGTTGAAGGAAAAGGTTATGATTCGGGTAGTATTGGAAAACAAACTCCTATGAAAGGGAAACAAGGACGAACCAAGACACCGAAACGATGGAGGCAGTCTACATCCTAAGTACTTTGTTTTGATTATACTATTGATCTAACAATTTGTTATACAGAAATAATGTTGTAATGATATATATACACGTATTTATGTTTGTATGTAACACTTTTTTCATCGTAATAAAAATACTAGTACTTTTCATTTTAAGATACATGATAAAATAATTATAATGTTGGGCCTTTAGGTGTCCAATATACATTTATATGTTAGTTGGGTTGTTACGTTGTTCTTTTGTTTGTGTTATAGTGGGTTGTTGAGCAATATACATAGCATATATTTTTATGTATTGGGCCTTTGGGCTTTGGTCCAATCCAATAAATACCCAATAATTCTTAATATCTTCAAAGCTAGCTAGTTTTATGCTCGGTTTTGGATGATCCATTTCGAGTTTCATTTCCAAAAGCACGGTTCAGTGTTGTAACCGTGATTGATCCGTACCCTTTCATTCAATTCAAACATGTATTAAAGCGAGACATTGTTATAAAACATGTTTAGGTGTATATGTATTATAATATAGTGTACCTAACAGTTTTTATAATAACTCAGCTAAAAGAATTCGTTGACGTCACCACCGGCACCCGCTACGTTGAATGAGGTTATTAAAAATCGAGATTCTACTCTAGGATCATTATATTGTTATTATTCCGATATATAAAAAAATAACGTAAATGATCTAACAATCATTTAATTGTTATAATTCAGTAGGCTTATAACTACCTTTAGTGGTTTGATTCTTGATGTTATAATTCAGTAGGCTTATAACTACCTTTAGTGGTTTGATTCTTGATTTAGAATACTAATAATGAAGTGTAAGAACAAAGATGATAATGGAGAGAAAGAAAGAAACACTTTGTAAGTGTGAGAAATGGTGCAAGTTTAATGCTTGCATTCATGAGTATTTATAGCCTAAAATCTCAATATAAAAATACATACTTTGTGTACCAAAATTGACTATATGTATACACCAAAATTGACTATCCATATCTATATTATTATTATTATTATAACACTCCCCCTTGGATAGCAATTTTATTTTGTTGAAGATCAACTATAAATTACTGCCTCGTTAAAAACCTTGCTAAAGAAAACCCAGTGGGAAAAAAAACTTTAGCTAAGGGAAAAAGAGTGCAGCATGGAGTTGACTCCCCCTCAAGTAGACATCGCTTCAGCTGTTACATCATTTGAACATGTCTCATGCCAATGTTATGAACGTGTGTTCTGAAAATAGCAGTTGGAAGTGCTTTCGTGAAAAGATCAGCAGAGTTTTTGCTAGATTGCACATATCTCATTTCAATCTGGTTGTCCTTAATGAGATTTTGAGTGTATGAGAAGAATCTAGGTGGTATGTGTTTTGTTCGGTCACTTTTGATATACCCTTCTTTCATCTGTGCTATGCAAGCTGCATTATCTTCATAGATAGTTGTTGGACTTTTATCGCGTTCTAGTCCACAAGAATCAGTAATGAGTTGTGTCATTGATCTCAACCAAAAACATTCTCGAGTAGCTTCATGTAATGCAATCACTTCGGCATGATTTGACGATGTAGCAACAAGTGTTTGTTTTTGAGAACGCCATGATATTGCAGTACCTCCATTTAGGAATACATATCCAGTTTGAGATTTAGCTTTATGTGGATCAGATAAATAACCTGCATCTGCATAACCAACCAAATCTTGTTTTGATTCGTTAGAATAAAATAATCCTAAATCAGTAGTTCCTCGAAGGTATCGAAATATGTGTTTGATCCCATTCCAGTGTCTTTTGGTAGGAGCAGAGCTGAACCTTGCCAACAAATTAACTGCAAAAGAAATGTCAGGTCTTGTACAATTTGTAAGATACATAAGAGCTCCAATTGCACTAAGATATGGTACTTCTGGTCCAAGAATGTCTTCTTGATCTTCACATGGACGAAATGGATCAGCTTCAACATTGAGTGATCTAACAACCATAGGAGTACTTAATGGTTTTGCCTTGTCCATATTGAAACGTTTCAAAATCTTTTCAGTATATGTTGTTTGATGTACAAGTAAACCATTAGGCATATGCTCAATTTGTAAACCAAGGCAATACTTGGTTTTTCCGAGATCTTTCATTTCAAATTCTTTCTTTAGAAGTTGAATGGCTTCATAGATCTCTTTATTTGTACCTATGATGTTAAGATCATCAACATAAACAGCTATGATCACATATCCGGATGTTGTTTTCTTAATGAAAACACAAGGGCAAGTAAGGTTATTTGTATACCCTTTGCTTATCAAGTAATCACTTAATCGGTTATACCACATACATCCCGATTGTTTTAACCCATATAAAGATCTTTGTAATTTAATCGAATACATTTCTTTGGGTTTTGCATTTGATGCTTCTGGTACCTTAAATCCTTCAGGTATCTTCATATATATATCACTATCAAGTGATCCATATAGGTAAGCAGTCACAACATCCATGAGATGCATTTCTAAATTTTTAGAAACTGCCAGACTGATTAAGTACCTAAAAGTAATTGCATCCATAACAGGGGAATAAGTTTCTTCATAATCAATTCCCGGTCTTTGAGAAAAACCTTGAGCTACAAGTCTAGCTTTATACCTTGTAACTTCATTTTTCTCATTTCTTTTTCGGACAAAAATCCATCTGTATCCTACAGGTTTCACATCTTTAGGAGTGAGAATGATGGATCCGAAAACTTTTCTTTTATTGAGTGATTCTAATTCAGCTCGTATTGCTTCTTTCCATTGAGCCCAATCATGTCTATTTTGATATTCAACCATAGATGTTGGTTCTGGATCATCATCATTATTCATGATGTCATATGCAACATTAAATGAAAATTTCTCATCAAGATTTTTCATTTCATTTCGGTTCCATAATATTTTTGAATATGCATAATTGATTGCAATTTCTGTATTGACATCATCAATCTCCTCTGCAGTAGGAGTACTGATTTGTGGTTCTTCTTGAACACTTTCTTTTACTTCATTATCAGCTGATTTTCTTTTTCGAGGATTTTTATCCTTTGAACCAATTGGTCTTCCACGTTTCTGACGTGGCAAAGATTCATGAGTGACGTTATTGCCAGCTTTTGGAATTTCAATTCGAGCTGGAGTATTTACTGCTGGTATATATGATTTTGTCACCGTTTTTGTATCTGTAAATGCATCAGGCAATTGATTTGCAAGTTCTTGTATATGCATTATCTTTTGAACTTCTGTCTCGCATTCTTTTGTGCGAGGATCAAGATACTTTAATTGAGGTTCACACCATGAAACATCATTTTCTTTATTTTTCATTTCTCCCCCTAATCTAGGGAACAATGTTTCATTAAAATGACAATCAACAAAACGTGCTGTAAAAACGTCACCTGTCATAGGTTCAATATACCTTAATATTGAAGATGTTTCATATCCAACATATATTCCCAACCTCCTTTGAGGACCCATTTTTGTACGTTGTGGTGTCGCAATTGGAACATACACTGCACAACCAAATGTTCTAAGATGGGAAATATTTGGCTCTTGACCAAAAGCAAGTTGTAGGGGGGAATATTTATGACTTGCACTTGGTCTGATGCGAATCAATGCAGCAGCATGTAAAATTGCATGACCCCATATAGATACAGGGAGTTTTGTTCTCATTATCAATGGTCTAGCGATTAACTGTAAACGTTTAATCAATGACTCGGCTAAACCATTTTGTGTATGCACATGAGCAACAGAATGTTCAACAACAATTCCTATAGACATGCAATAGTCATTAAATGCTTGAGATGTAAATTCACCAGCATTATCAAGTCTCACCCTTTTAATGGTGTAATCAGGAAAATGAGCTCTCAATTTAATAATTTGGGCAAGAAATTTTGCAAATGCCACATTACGGCTTGATAACAGACAAACATGAGACCATCTGCTAGATGCGTCTATTAGAACCATGAAATATCTAAATGGTCCACATGGTGGATGAATTGGTCCACATATATCACCTTGAATTCTTTCAAGAAACATTGGTGATTCTTTCTCAACCTTAAGTGGTGAGGGTCTAGTTATCAATTTTCCAAGAGAGCAAGATGTACATGGAACCATTGTATCATGATGGATTTTTCTATCCTTTAGTGGATGTCCATGAGTACATTCAATAATTCTTTTCATCATTGTTGATCCTGGATGGCCTAATCTGTTATGCCATAAACTGAATACACCAGGATCAATATATTTTTCGTTAACTACCATATGTATTTCTGGTACATTTATATGTGTATAATGTAATCCAGAACTAAGTCTTGGCAGTTTTTCAACCACATGACTCTTGTCAGTGATACTTAAATATTTCTCATTTTCTGTTGTCACTGACTGATAATCATACCCGTTAAGGTATATGTCGGAGAAACTCAATAAATTTCTGCTTGACTTGGGAGAAAATAAGGCATCATTTATTAAAAATTTTGTACCATTTGGTAGTATGAAATTTGCCTTTCCTATCCCTTTTATCAAGTTAGCAGGTCCTGATATTGTATGTATAGTTCCTTCCGTTGGTTTTAGATCAATAAAATATTTCTCGGATTTAAGTATAGTGTGTGTAGTTCCACTGTCTGCTATACAGAGATCTCCACCACTTGATTGATGTTGTATTCCAGCAAAATTCATATTGAACTTCATATATAAGAAATAAATAGTGAGTACATTAATATTACACAATATTTTAAACGCAAATAGATAGTACTGAAACATTTAGCAAACATAATGACAAAGACAGACGATATTAAATCGTTTATTTTTCGAAAGACACACAACTTAAACATTCAAGAAATCTTCATATAAATCAGATGGTTTCTCAGTGACTGTTGGATCGACGTTATCCACAAAGTTTACTTCCTTTTCTTTATCTTTCAGCGAATCCTGATACATCTTAACAAGATGTTTAGATGTTCGGCAAGTATTAGCCCAGTGGCCCATTCTACCACATCTGTAGCAAGATTCTTCAGAATTTTTAGAAGAATTTTCTTCAACATCTTGTTTAGTGGACTTGTTTTGTGGTTGATATTTATATTTTCGTGGATTATTATTTCTTTGACCACCATAGCAACGACCACGACCACGTCCTCGCCCATTACCATTACCATAAGGATGGTTTCTACCATAGTTATGGCTTTTGGCATGATGATGGTGATGGTTATTATAACCACGACCTTGCCCGCGTCCTTGTCCCTGTTTATAATTATTTGCAGTATTTGCTTCAGGGATTGCAAGTGTACCAGTAGGACGGGATTGCTGATTTTTCATTAATAGCTCATCATTTTGCTCTGCAACTAAGAGATATGAATTAAGTTCAGGATATGTTTTGAACTTTAGCATTCTCAAATTTCTTTGCACTGTGATGTTTGCAGCATTCATTGTGGAGAAAGTTTTCTCCATCATGTCTGCATCACTTATTTCATGTCCACAGAATTTAAGTTGTGAACATGTATTATACAGAGCTGAGCTATATTCATTTACTTTCTTAAAGTCTTGGAACCTTAATGTTCTCCATTGTTCCATAGCAGCTGGAAGTAAAATTTCTCTTTGATTATTGAATCTGCTTTTGAGACCTTCCCATAAAACATGGGGATCTTCTACAGTCACATAATTATTTTGTAAGCATTCATCAATATGTTGATGAATAAAGCAACATGCCGTTGCTTGTTCTTTTTCAGAACAAGTGTTGTTTTCATTTATGGCTTCAAGAATACCCATTGATTTAAGATGCATTTTTACTTTTATAACCCATGGCATGTAGTTGTTTCCAGTTGATTCTAAAGGAGTAAATTTAAGCTTTTCCAGATTCGACATTTTCTATTAAAACAAACAACATGATAAATTATAGTCACTTTATATTCATAAGTATATAAAAATTAAACATAAATTTAATATAACATAAATGATAAGTAGGTGACAGTGTCGACCATATGTAAGCAATCATTAATAAATGTTATATAACATAAATATAAATATTAGTAAACATAAATGATAATTAGGCGACAGTGTCGGCCATATAAATGTTAGATAATTGAAATATAAATGTTAGTAACATAAATGATAATTAGACGACAGTGTCGACCATATATTATTCAGGTGGTATAACCGACCATATATCATTTAGGTGGCAGAGTCAACCATAATTAGTATTAAGATTATCGTGCTGATAACGTGTTATAATTCAGTAGGCTTATAACTACCTTTAGTGGTTTGATTCTTGATGTTATAATTCAGTAGGCTTATAACTACCTTTAGTGGTTTGATTCTTGATTTAGAATACTAATAATGAAGTGTAAGAACAAAGATGATAATGGAGAGAAAGAAAGAAACACTTTGTAAGTGTGAGAAATGGTGCAAGTTTAATGCTTGCATTCATGAGTATTTATAGCCTAAAATCTCAATATAAAAATACATACTTTGTGTACCAAAATTGACTATATGTATACACCAAAATTGACTATCCATATCTATATTATTATTATTATTATAACATTAATCCTTTTGATCTCTGAATCGACCAAGTTATAGTTTATAGTATCATAAGATCACGTGAATGGCAATAATGTAATATATACTTGATTTTTTTTTCATTGATTTTCAAATATATTTTCGAAAAAAGGGAGAAATAATAACATTTATGATTATACTTTTTTTTTTTGAAAGGCTTTATGATTATACTTTTATTAAGAAGAGCTCAAGATGAAAGTGACATTGTGTAAACATTTCGATCATGTTACTTTTACGTGTTAGTATCAGTCTCTTGTAAACATCAGAACATTTAATTCCGTATTATTCCTATATACTAATAGTCACGCCGGTTTTGATCGTTTTGGCCCAAATCCTGCCCAAATTTTGATCAAAGCGACATTTGGTGGCCTATATAAAAAAAAAACAAAAAAACACATACACCCCACGTTTCTTCCCCCTCTCTCCTCTCTGCACTCCTGTTCGCGATTCTTCTTGAAATCTAGGGTTTTCCCAATTCATTTACGGTTGGATTTTTGGGGTTTCGTTGGTAAACAATCGGATAATCATAATAGCGTTGTTTATCTTTCGTATCGCGGTGGTCTCGATTTAACCCTAGGGTTTGATTTTCTTGCGGTGCCATTGGAGGTGATGTTATCGTGCCGGTAGCATAAACGCCATCATAGCACTTGCGATGTGATAGCTGAGTGTTTGCTTAGGGCTTGATTTTATTGCGGCGTCGTTGGAGGTGGCGTTTATGGTTGCCGGTGCGGCTGTCGCCGGTAGCATTAACGGCATCGTAATTTGTTGAAAGTGTATTCGGGTTACTGACGGAACCGCCACTTGCCCGAATCAATTGTGTAGTCCATAAACAGATTCAGGTATGTTCCTTCTTCTTCACTCTTTTTTCGTTTCTTTGGGTGGACTTAGAGCTCGATTTTAGGGTTTTCTTTTTGAATTTCAACTACGGTCATAAGTTGTTTGATCTTTTGATTCATAATGGTTTCTATTTTTTTATGATACTAATGTTTTCTCATTTATTTAAATTTTGTTCTACTAACTGTGTGATTTCGTTAAAAAAATTGTTTTTGTTACTGTAGGTTTGGATGTTTGTAACTGCAATTAATATATAGGTATTTTGCTCATCTTTTTTTCTTTATTTTTATCATTTTTTGCTACGGTAAATTATGATCATTGGTTATTTAATTCGTTATTCTCGCTTTTTATTGTGTTGTTGTTGTCTTGGTGATTGTTGGATGTTTAACGGGTGGGTACTGTAACGACCCGGAAATTTTCGACCGAATTTAAACCCTAAACTCTATATGTTTCCGACACGATAAGCAAAAACCCTAATGTTGAGTCTAGAAAATCTGAAATCTATATCTGGATGATTAGTTACCTTCTTGACCAAGCCTGACGGTTCACGAACATTTATGTGCGTTTACGATATATACTTATTAATTGTTAACGATAACAAAAGTATTAGATACGTAATAGGTTTTGAAATAAGATTATTATATCAGCGAGAGTAAAAGATAATATATTTTACTACATGTCAATGTGTAATTATTAAGTTTAATATAGTTATCTGTTATTATTTTAGGAATTATAAAATATGATTTAAATGTCACGTCTTCTTTAAAAAGGAATATAATTTTTATAAATATCTGAAACCACTTTTGTCAAATTATTATCAAACTATTTTAATAAGAATAAAGATTTTTTAACGTTATCTTAAAAGTTGAAATTTTTTTTTCTAGAAACCTTTTGACAAATTGTAAATGATAACGGTCCGTGATTTTAATAAAAATAAATATTTAAATAAAGCGTGTTTATTAAATATATATTTACGTATTTTACAAAATAATTAAATATAGTCTTTAACTAAATATAAAACGTTTTGTATTTAAAAATACTTAGTTAATCAACGAACACATTTTTCGATATAATAGAATTCGATTATAAAATATTTTTATGGATTTCCAATGATATAAAAATAAAAATAATGATAAAATAAAGATTTTAAATGAGCACCAAAAGACTACAACATTTCATCACATGATTGTAAGTTAAAACGTTGGAAATCACTAAACCTACACACTTGCACGAGAAAAATCATAACTAATTCATTCGGACTCGAAAAAGGGTGATCTTGGTGTCCAAACGACCGTAACTCAAAAATCTACAACTTTCGTGACTATACCTTACACGAATCGTGTACCCATCTACACGAAACGTGTAATGTTTTACCGACATAAAGTGGTTAGGTGACGAAAATTTCTTTAAAAGGCCTTTTAGGTGCCAGATTTATTTCATTTCATCGCACACACACACCTATACATTTATATTACTCCGTAGTATTATTACTTATAATTATTATTATTATTATTAATTTTAAAAATTAATTAATCTTATTATTATTAATAATAAGATTAAGATCAAGATTAATAATGTTAATTTTACGATTAGGAGTGCTATTAATGTTAAAAATACCCAAAATATTATGACGGGACTCTGCCCAAGTGTTCCAAAACTGGTTTCATGAATGGGATAGAATTAAGGAGATTATGGGTTATAGCTATGGAGGTTATGGGTAATGATCAGAGGTTTTGCTCATGAGACAAACTAGTGTTTGTCATCTTCGTTGCGTTTAAATAATATCCTGCAATATTGAATCTCAATATTAATACGTGAGCACTCTAAACTTGACTTTTATTTACTTTTAGTGTATCTCTGACTAGTGCTCGAGAAATTAGGATCGTGCATGTTATTTTATTTATTTTTGACAAAATATGTTTTAGGATAGAATCTGAGTAAGATACTCCTGCAGTTAAGATAAGCTATATGAATAATATGTTTTTGGAAAGGTGGCGAAAAACTATAAACTTTTCATTTAGATGTCGAATGGATTCGACGGATGAATTTGAAGTTATAGTCAATTGAACTTTTGTACAAATTATCAAAAATGAATATTTTAACATTACGTCGATGTTATAAATTTCTATTATTATTGATATTATGATTTTTATGGGAAAACTAATATTTTTATTAACAACTATAAAATTATTATTTTAATTGTTATTGTTATTAAAACTATTAAATATCATTTTACTAAAAATATTATTTTTACGATTATTATGATTGTTGTTATTAATATTTCAAAGAAAATAATATTTTTTATCAAAACTATAAAGTTATTATTTTTATTGTAATTAAAAATATTATTGATACTAAAACTATAAAATTATTATTATCAATAATATTAATATTAAAATTATTATTTAAAAATATTGTTTAAAAGTAAAAAAAAAGTATCTTTATATCAAAATTTGGTATAATTTTAAGATATTATAAAAAGAATTATATTATTATTTACCTTAATAAGTATTGTAAAAATATTTGAGGATATAAAACAGTGATATATAGTTATATTTAGAATTTTTGGAAATCTTTTTGAGTCAAACGAATTTTTATTAACTTTTACATATTGGTCTCGAGCATTAGGATTGTGGAACACTGTAAATTAACTTTATTTTGTTAATTAGTTATTAACCAATATATAAATATATAATTAATTAGGTTCGTGAATCGAAGGCCAACCTTATAAGTGTTCAACGGTGTTATATGTATTTTTGCTACAAAATACATTAGGTG
Organism: Rutidosis leptorrhynchoides; assembly: GCF_046630445.1. NCBI lineage: Eukaryota > Viridiplantae > Streptophyta > Magnoliopsida > Asterales > Asteraceae > Rutidosis > Rutidosis leptorrhynchoides. The sequence continues at coordinate 20,821,553 of NC_092341.1, read as the reverse complement.
AGTATATAGATCCCTTTTGAACTCTAAATATTTTTGGGCTGAGAATACATGCGCTGTTTTTATAAATGATTTACGTTATGGACACAAGTAACTGAAAAATATATTCTACGTTGAGTTGTACCACTGGCATACTTCCCTGTAGCTTGGTAACTAATATTTACAGCGGTATTGTAAACGCGAATCCTGTTGATAGATCTATCGGGCCTGACAACCCCAACCGGACTGGACGACCAGTATTCAACGGTTGCACAGTACTTCGTTTTGTGACTACACCTTGGTACGGTGTAGTAAGATTTCATATTAAAGGGAATATGCGACGTGATTAAATGTTAAGTATGGTTACCAAGTGCTCAACCACTTAGAATATTTTTATCGAAATGTTAATATATGAAATCTTGTGGTCCATGGATTGTTATAAAGCTGCTAGCATCAAACCTATATATCTCACCAACTTTATGTTGACTTTTTAAAGCATGTTATTCTCAGGTACGAATTAAGACTTCCGCTGTGCATTAGCTCATATAAAGAATACTAGATGGGACCATTTAAGTCATGTTACAAGAACGTTGCATTCGAGTCATTGAAGATCATTAAAGACATTTATTAAGTAAATGACAGAATAGGTCATTCGGATATCGAGAAATGTTAGACGAGTTTAATAATGTTTGATGTAAAGAAAGATTGCCTTTTAAGAATAAACGCAACGTTTGTAAAATGTATCATATAGAGGTCTAGTACCTCGCGATGTTATCAACTGTTGTAATTCGTTTGTAATCAATATGGACACTGTCCGGATGATTAGTTTAAGATCCTTTCAGCATCTGTGTTTGCCGATCTCTGTTTTTGAATATGTGATATAATACTTTATCTAATTCATACTTCATTTGGAGTGAACAAAGAAAGAATTTCTTTGGGTCATCTAACTGATCTGAGAATCACAGAAAACTTAGAGACTAGACTGTTCAATTATGTTAATGGGATGGTCATCAATTGTTGAGATGGATTATGCATTTTATATTATTTAGATTATGTGGCTGATACAGTAATCATGATCAACGATATGTGCATATGTTAGTTGATGTCAATTAGATAATTTTGAAATGTGCTATGCTTTATCTTTTAGTTAACCATTAGTGACAAAATAGATGAACTCCTATTTGTGCTGCAAATTTACTAACTTAAGTTAAAGTGATCATTCATATAAGAAGTTTAGATTAGTTGTAATCGGTTGTTATTTTTTTTTAGTCTATTTTTTTACCTTTTTAAATAGTATTTTATTGGAAGTTGTTCCAAGTCGTTATGTTTTCTGTTGTCATTTTCTCTGTATCAGCTTGCATCTTCTTTATTGTAAATCCATGAGTATATATTGATGAGTTGATGATGATGATTTATGTAAATTGAGAAGCTTCAAAGCCTATAAAATTTAGTGACTAAACCTTTGATGTGTATAGTGTTGAATTCAGCTAATGATGGTAATAGATTGATATGTGGATATAGTGAGATTACATGAGGGTTTTAATATTTTCGTTTGCTACTTCCTATTCAATTGTTGTTGTTTATTATCTGAAGTTCCTATATTTGTTTCAAATTTTATATGCTAATGTTTCTAAGAAGTTCAATTAATTTGTTACTCATTTTATGTTGAATTGCAGCATTTGTCCAGGAGAGGCAAATCAACATATTTTGGAACATGCGTTTATATTCTCTACAATGATTTTTAGGTTACAAGGGATTTAGAAAAATGTGTTCACATCTTGGCGTGGCAACCTCCAGATTGCAGCCATGGTGATCCGGTTTTTCTCACATGACTTTATGCAAATAAATGAGCTTGATTGCTTCTTAGTTTTTGTTGTTTTTGCTCGATATTGTTTGTTGGTTCATGTATATTTTATGGAAAGATAAAAAAGGCGATGATGATCAATTTTGGGCGATATGGCTGCTTCCAGAGAAAATAGAATCGTATATTGGCGGGGCAATCTGCATATTGCAGCCACATCGATGATGATCAATTTGGGCGATATGGCTGGATCGTTCAGAAAAAATTGAATTGTATACTGGCGGGGCAAACTGCAGATTGCAGCCATACGATTTGATGCTTTCTTATTTGAGTTTATACATCGATCTGAGCCTCGATTTCTCTGCTTATTATTATAAGTTCTTATTGTTTTTTGGATGTATTTTCTTATGTTTGTCTTGACTCTTACATTACTTTATGCACATAAATAAGCTTCAATGTTTTTATATTTTATTTTAATTTATTTTTTTCCTAATTTATTATTATTATTATTATTATTATTATTATTATTATTATTATTATTATTATATTATTATTATTATTATTATTATTATTATTATTATTATTATTATTATTTTAGCTTTCGCTTCATTGTATTTGTTGTATGTTAGTTCAGTTGTATTATATGGGAAAAAGACGATGATGATCAATTTGGGCGAAATGGGTAGAGTATTCAGAAGAAAAAAAAATCAGCCATATGGTTTCATTCTTGCTTAATTGAGTTTATACATTGATTTGAACCTTGGTTTCTTCGCTGATTTTTAAATTCTTAATGCTAAGTGTCTCTACACTGCACATGTAGTAACCTGTTGATTGTTTCCCGATCGAAAATTATCTCCTGAAATGTACAGGTAACATTTTGATTAAATTTTTTTTTTTACATGTAACAGGTGATCTTTTCCCGTGTTCTAATTAGCTGATGGATTATTGCTTTGCATTTGATTTATTATTTTTCTTTTTTGTTAATGCAGGATTGTAAAATTTGAAGATCCTGCCCTCGAGAGGTTTAGGAACAAATTCCATCTACCATGATTGCTACAGCAAAATCTGAATCACTACTTGGTAACTAATCCATTTAAATTATTCATACATCTATTTGTGTTATAATAAGTCTTTCTACATCTTAACACATCAGTCAATCTCCAAGCATGAAACATAAAGAAATATAGGACATGCCTTTTCACACCATGTGTTATAGATTTTATGGTCACTATTTTTGACAGAAACTTGCTACTCGAAATTTTTTGGAGAAAAACAAGAACATTTAGGTTAGTAAACAACCTTATTCATTCCATGCCAACTATTGAACTGAATATTAAATCAAAGCATTGCTTTACATATTTTTTAGCGTGTTAAATTCACGTGTGAGGGGCTCATTGAGCAAGTGGACGAGCACAAAGTTTGGTTCTACAGGGTCTGCAAGAGTTGTACCAAGAAGGTTGATGACTACTCAACTGAATTTGAGTGCTAAATTTAAATGCGCTGAACATGGAATTAAATCAAAGTGCAGGTTCCTGTAAGAATTATTTAATATTACATAGCCCTCAAACAAAAAAACATTCTTTAACTGCTAATTATTTTTGCAAGCGTTGTTTCCAGACTATCATTTTCACCAGCAGGTAGCTAACACATGTAAACAATTGGTGACAATCCAGGGTTACGATCAAGAATATTATATGCCCCCCGATTACAGCCATCGAAGGTACTTCTCACACCTTCCAATTCCACTACAACGCAAATTCAAAGAACAAATATGCAGAATTTTTTGTCAATCGCATACTCGATGAGGTACCAACAGATGCAACTATTGCCCAGCCATATACTGTAGCAGTCAAAACATGTTATAAAAAGTTGACTCAAATTTGTATCTATAGTTTACCTATTACTGCTTCTGAAAGTGGAGGTGCAACTTCAATTCATTTACTTATGAACGTGTTGATTTTTAGTCTATCATACAATTTTATCTATGTATATCATCAGTAGACAACGTTATTGGATATGCCCCTGACAATATTACCTATGTATGCTACGTTTTAGAACGTATCCATTCTGTGTATACACCACATATTCAGAAATTTACACCCAAAAGCAACCGCCGCAACGCGCGGTCCGAACTTCAACTAGTATATACTAATAGCCACCAAACTTTTTGTAGTTTCAATGTATTTGGATGTAGTTTTGCGTTTGCGTTCACACTGCATTCGACCCCTCATCTTTGCCTCAATTTACACAACGACCCCTCAAATTTACATTTTCTCTGGGGTAAAAAGTGTAAATATACAATTTTATTAAAATAAAAAAAACTAACTCCACCCAACTTTTTAGCGGGCTCTATCTTCTCGCTCGGTGCGAGTTAAATTTTTACGAGCCCACCGTTCAACTCAAAAAAATCCTACGAACACAACGAGACTAACTATACGCGAAACGGACACTTAAAAAAAACGCTCAATACCTCGGACTATATTCAATACATATACACACCTATAACACGCTCCGTTAACTATGAATACGCAACTCAAAGGTCACGCGGCATCGCGCGGGCTCATTTTTCTAGTTTATACAATCACACGTTATAACGTGACAACCACTTAATTAAATGATAAGATAAAATATTCGGTAATGACAATTATATCCTCCGGTTGCAAATCCCAATTCCCAAGATGCTATCCCCATGAACCATGGTCCCAAGAGTCATTCGACTCCTGAATCCGTCAAGAGCCGTTTGTAAACATCCTGCCTTCTAATCATTGAGCTTCTTTTATTTCCATTCCACCCCCTTCATCTTTACAACCAAGAAACCTATCAAATATTATCAAAATATCAATGTGAATTTATACATTTACCATTGAAAATAATTCTAAATGTTATAATTCAGTAGGCTTATAACTACCTTTAGTGGTTCTTGATTGTAGAAGGTATATAGAGATAGAGATACTGTAAAACGGAGAAAACAAAGGTTGAACAAAAGGTATGAGTAATTGGTTTTTATTTATAGAAAAATGTACAATGAGAGTTTGGTGGCATTTGGAATCTAGAGAGAGAGAGTGTTTTTGTTAACCAAAAAATACATACAATAAACTCTAACTCAACACACCTATTTATACTCAAAAAATATACTATGCAATATCTATAATAATAATAATAAAATTATCATCCAATTATTACTTTTATAACACTCCCCCTTGGATGATAATTTTATTAGTGAATAACTAGTACTGCCTCGTTAAAAACCTTGCTAAAGAAAACCCTTTGGGATAAAACTTTAGCTAAGGGAAAAAGAGTGCAGCATAGAGTTGACTCCCCCTCAAGTAGGCAACGCCTGAGTTGTTACATCTTCTGAACATGCCTCATGCCAATATTATGAACGTGTGTTCTGAAAATAGCAGTTGGAAGTGCTTTGGTGAAAAGGTCAGCAGAGTTTTTGCTGGACTGAACATATCTCATTTCAATCTGGTTGTCCTTAATGAGATTTTGAGTGTATGAGAAGAATCTAGGGGGTATGTGTTTTGTTCGGTCACTTTTGATATACCCTTCTTTCATCTGTGTTATGCAAGCTACATTATCTTCATAGATAGTTGTTGAACTTTTATTGCGTTCTAGTCCACAAGAATCAGTAATGAGTTGTGTCATTGATCCAACCAAAAATATTCCCGACTGGCTTCATGTAATGCAATTACTTCGGCATGATTTGATGATGTTGCAACAAGTGTTTGTTTTTGAGAACGCCATGATATTGCGGTACCTCCATTTAGGAATACATATCCATTTTGAGATTTAGCTTTATGTGGATCAGATAAATAACCTGCATCTGCATAACCAACCAAATCTTGTTTCGATTCGTTAGAATAAAATAATCCTAAATCAGTAGTTCCTCGAAGGTATCGAAATATGTGTTTGATCCCATTCCAGTGTCTTTTGGTAGGAGCTGAGCTGAACCTTGTCAACAAATTAACTGCAAAAGAAATGTCAGATCTTGTACAATTTGTAAGATACATAAGAGCTCCAATTGCACTAAGATATGGTACTTCTGGTCCTAGGATATCTTCATGATCTTCACAGGGAAGAAATGGATCAGTGTCAACATTAAGTGATCTAACAACCATAGGAGTACTTAATGGTTTTGCCTTGTCCATATTAAAACGTTTTAAAATCTTTTCAGTATATGTTGTTTGATGTACAAGTAAACCATTAGGAATATGTTCAATTTGTAAACCAAGGCAATACTTGGTTTTTCCGAGATCTTTCATTTCAAATTCTTTCTTTAGAAGTTGAATGGCTTCATGGATCTTTTTTTTTTTTTTTTTTTTTTTTTTTTTTTTTTTTTGGTACCTATGATATTAAGACCATTGACATAAATAACTACGATATATATCTGGTCATTGTTTTCATAATTAAAACACATGTGCAAATAAGTTTATATGTATACACTTTTCTTATCAAGTAATCACTTAATCCGTTATACTATTGTATCAACCCATATAAAAATCTTTGTGATTCAATGGAATACATTTCTTTAGGTTTTGCGTTAGATGTTTCTGATACCTTAAACCCTTCAGGTATATTCATATATATCACTATCAAGTGATCCATATAGATAAGTAGTAACAACATCCATGAGATGCATTTAAGTAACTACCAGGTTGATTAAGTATCTAATAAGTAATTGTATCCATTACATAAGGATAAGTTTTCCTCATAATTCATTTCTGGTCTTTGTGGAAAACCTTGAGTTACAAGTCTAGTTTTGCCTTGTATCTTCATTTGCACATTTCTTTTTCGGATAAAAATTCATTTATATCCCATACGTTTCACATCTTTAAAAGTGATAACGATTGATCCGAAAACTTTTCTTTTATTGAGTGATTCTAATTCAGCTCGTATTGCTCCTTTCTGTTGAGCTCAATCATGTCTATTTTGATATTCAATGACAGATTTTGGTTCCAGATCATCATCTTTATTCATGATGTCATTGTAACATTATATGAAAATATCTCATCAAGATTTTTCATTTCATTTCAGTTTCATAATATTGCATAATTTATTGCAATTTATGTATTTACATTTATCAATATCCTCTGCAGAAGGAGTATTGATTTGTGGTTCTTGTTGAACACTTTCTTTTACCTCATTATCAGCTAATTTTTTTTTCGAGGATTTTTATCTTTGGAACCAATTGGTCTCCCACGTTTCTGCCGTAGCAAAGACTCATGAGTGACATTATTGCCAGCTTTTGTAATTTCAATTCTAGCTGAAGCATTTACTGCTGGTATATATGATTTAGTCACTTATTTTTTGTATCTTTAAATGCATAAAGTAATTAATTTGCAAGTTCTTGCATATGCATTATATTTGAACTTTCTTTTCGCATTCTTTTGTGCGATGATCAATATTCCTTAATTGATGTTCACACCATGAAACATCATTTTATTTATATTTCATTTCTCCCCCTAATATAGGGAACAATGTTTCATTAAAGTGACAATTGACAAAACTTGCTGTAAAAACATCACCCGTCATGGGTTCAATATATCTTATGATTGAAGATGTTTCATATCTAACATATATTTCAATCCTTCTTTGAGGAACCATTTGTTGTGGTTGTTCAATTAAAAATACACTGCACAATCAAATGTTCTAAGATGGAAAATATTTGGTCTCCACCAAAATTAAGTTGGTAATGGAGAATATTTATAACTTGCACTTGATTTAATGCGAATTAATGTCACATCATGTAAATTTACATGTCCCCATATAAATATTGAGAGTTTTGTACTCATTTCTAATTGTCTAGTTATTAGCTGTAAGCGTTTATCTATTGATTCAGCTAAACCAATTTTGTGTATGCACATGAGCAACTGGATGTTCAACAACAATCCTTGTAGACATATAATAATCATTAAAAGCTTGAGATGTTAACTCACCAGCATTATCAAGTCTCATCCTTTTAATGGTGTAATCAGAATAATGTGTTCTTAATTTAATAATTTGTGCAAGAAACTTTGCAAATGCCATATTATGGCTTGATAACACACAAACATGAGACCATGCGTTAGATGCGTCTATTAGAAAAATGGTCCACATGATGGATGAATTGGTCCATATATATACCCTTGAATTCTTTCAAGAAACATTGGTGATTATTTCTCAATGTGCTTTTCATTAATCGCCATATGTGATTTTCATTAATCACCATATGTGTTTTTCGTTAATCACTATATGTGCTTTTCATTAATCACTATTTGTGCTTTTCATTAATCACCATATGTGATTTTCATTAATCACCATATGTGCTTTTCATCATATGCGCTTTTTATCATATGCGCTTTTAATCATATGCGCTGCGCTTTTCATCATATGCGCTTTTTATCATATGCGCTTTTAATCCTATGCGCTTTTCGGTGCTACATAGATATTTCTCATTTTCGATTATCATTGACTGATAATCATATCCATTATGATATATATCAGAGAAACTTAACAAATTTCTCTTTGATTTGGGAGAAAACAAGACATTGTTTACCAAAAAATTCGTACCATTTGGTAATATGAAATTTTGCCTTTTTCGTTTCTTATATCAAGTTTGCAAGAGCTGATATAGTATTTATAATTCCTTCATTTGATTTAAATCAATGAAATATTTCTTAGATTTGATCATAGTGTGTATGTTACTACTATCTGCAATACATAGGTCTTTACCATTTAATTGATGTTGTATTTCTGCAGGATTCATGCTAAAACTTCAAATAAGATATGCAAATAATGAGTTATATTTCAGCAAGATAATCAAATTATATTACCTGCAAACAAGTTATAATCTGAAGTACATAAAAGATAACACTTAATAAAACATATGCGTTATGGTCTAAAACCATTTATTTATGAATGATACATAAAAAAAAAACTAGGCATCTTAGAAAATTCAAACCATTCAAGTCTCAAGGTAGCTCAGGGTTAATTTAATCAAGATTTGTCAACAGATTCACTCTCGTTTTCTTTTCTTTTGGGACTTATTTGTAGAGCTAAACAAGATGTTCATGTATTCAAGAAATACTAGACTGGTGATCCACGTTACCAGATCATTAATAAGAATCTCCGGAATTCTTATAAGAGCGTCTACTAATATCTTTAATTTTATTCTTTCATGGATCACTGTTATTATTTTTTATTTTTTATTTTTTATTTTATTTTATTTTATTTTTTTATTTTATTTTTTGATAATTAATATCGTATCTATCTTTGAGTATTTTCCATAATACACTTGGATTTTCGATCATATAATATGTAGATTCTAAGGACTCGTTAATATGTTTGCTAAGAAAAATACTTACTATTGCTTTCCCTTGTTCGGAATAATTGTTATTTTCATTCAGGGTTTCTAAATTACAGTTTGATTCGAGATGTTTTTCTACATTCATAACCCATGTTAAGTAGTTGTTCCCACTTGTTCTAAATGAGCAAATTTAAGCCTTTTCAAATTCGACATTTTCTATTATCATAAAGATGAATAACATAAATCATAATCATAATCAACTTCTATTCATAGACAAATAATAAAATGAAATTAGAATCATTTTAAATTCATAAGCAGCAAACAACGGAATAATGGTATGATTACAAATAATAAAACCACAAGGGCAGGATAGAATATAGGTTCACCCGGTGGTATATTAGCAACAATGATGATAGTTAATATGACCAATACAATAGGAAAAATCATCCTTGTGTGAATCATTTTTACAAAAACTTTTTGAGAGTAGTAATCTGAAAAATGAAAATTGATTTGTGAAAATGTGAAAACGGAGATGTTTATTTTATATTTGAAAAATATAGTTGTTGTAACGTGTGATGACCCGGAAAATTTCGACTTATTTAAACCAATTCTCTATACGATTTATTATTTTGACACGTTAAACAAAGTCTGTTAGATTGAGTCTCAAAATTTTAGAACTGTTTCATATATACAATTACCGTTGACTACTCTCGACGATTCATGAACAATTATATGTATGTATATATATATGTACAAGTAAAAAACGACTTTCCTACAGTAAAACACTATTTGCTACAGTAAAACACTATTTGCTACAGTGAAACCGTATTTTGCTACAGTGCTACAGTGAAAAACGACTTTGCTACAGTGATTTGCTACAGTAAACACTATTCGCTACAGTAAACACTATTTGCTACAGTAAAACACTATTCGCTACAGTAAACACTATTTGCTACAGTAAACACTATTTGCTACAGTAAATACTGTTTGATGTCGACGAACTAGCAAACAAAACGGGAAAGGCGGCCATGCGATCGCATGGCAAAAACACTGAAAACTCATGCGATCGCATGAGCTACAGTAAATCGTAAAGTACTATAAATACGCAGTTTGTTCGACGATATTTTTCACAAATAATTAGCACGCAATATTAATATTTATATTATAATTATAATTTTAAATTTAAGTTTAATAATAATAAGATATATACGAGGGTGTTTTTAATTCGGGTTTCAAACCGCTTTAAGCTAAGGAAATATTGGGTATTGTTCGGGGTATTGTTCTTGAATCCAAGGCCAATCATACGATCGTCTACCATCATTACGTTTACGCAATTTGCCTACAATATTGAATCGCAATATTGAACTGTGAGTTATAGTCTCCCTTTTTAAATACTTTAAATATTTTTGGGCTGAGAATACATGCAATTTATTTTAAACGCAATAAGACACAAGTACATACAAAATTCTACACTGAGTTAAACCGAAAATCCCTTAGCTTTGGTAACTAGTAGCTGCCAGTACATAGGATATGGACTGGTGGGCGCGAATAATTGTATATGGATCCATAGGGCTTGACATCCCCGTCCGAGCTAGAGCGCCAGCCTTTTAACGGACGTATGTTATTTGAGTTTAAGACACGTTGGTTTGCGTGTATTAAAACGAATGGGGTAATTATCACTATAGCGTTAAGTTTAGTTACCAGGGTGCTCTGTTACGTAGAATCTATTGATAAACTTTTGATGAAATCTTGTGGTCTATCTTTATATATGTTTATGACTCGAGCAATTAAACCTATAACTCACCAACATTCGTGTTGACTTTTTAGCATGTTTTATTCTCAGGTCCTTAGAATGCTTCCGCTGTGATGTGCTTGTTGCCTGCATGGAGTCTCTCATGCTTTGTACAAAGTTTATTGCATTCAAAATAAAACTGCGCTGTGTAATAAATAATTGGACTGTAATGTGAACCTGTAAATTAAAAACTTATGTATTTTGGGGTTTTGCTTATACCTAAGCACTCGCCCACATGTTTATAACTTTCTATGTTTAGAAAGTCACTTATTTTAATGAATGCAATATTTTATCAAAACGTATCATATAGAGGTCAAAACCTCACTTTGGAATCAATGATTAACGTGCCGCGTCAATAGCGATTTTGACGGGTCGTTACAGTTGGTATCCGAGCTTGAGGTCATAGGGAACCAGAAATTACATTATTGTGTTTAACTGGTAATTGTTAGGATGCATTAGTGAGTCTGGACTATGACCATATCTGTTTTTCCTGATTTTTGCTTATTATTTGGTCAAAAACATTATATGTGATATATTTATATGCTAACGTAATTGTTGTTTCAATTATGTGATAGATGACTTCCTCTAATCCTATCATTTTGTACGACTCGGAATCGGACACTGAATCTATTCTATCCACAACTGAAAAGGGCGTTCCAATACCTATTAAAGAAGAAATTGTGTTAGCCGGGGAATCTCAACTCCCGGTAAACCCAGAGGAGGTTCCAGCTCCACCCAGCTTTAGTTTTCCGGAGCCACAGTATCGTTGGCATGGACCCATGATCCCTGGAGTAAACGAGGATCGTCCATTTCTAAACAAATATGGACATTGGTCCAGATATACCGCCGACGGGCGGGTTGTGCCGATTACGCCTGGCAGATTTCGGTTCATGACCACCGGTACATATTCTTGCAGTTCGTCATCATATTCTCCTACACATGACTCAGACAGTTCATCATCAGACGAGATCAGTAAGGAGGAGGATTTCGCTAATGAAATAAAAGAGATCACTAAGGAGAAATTCCAACTTGCTATAGATAATAAAAACAACCACAATAATAAAATGTCCTTAGTTATTAAAAAAGAACAGGACCATTCGATCCGTAACCACCCTTATTGTATAAAACCCACTGAGGTAACGGGTACCTCAAAACCCCAACTAAAAATAAAATACACTGCCAGAATGTCTGTCGGACCATGTGCACACAAACAATTGGCAGAGAGAACCAAATGGGAAGAAGTTTCTGATAGTTCTGAATGAACGACCTCGCAACCATAAATCTTTCATGCGCTATTTTATTACTTATGTGTGCTACTCTATCTTGTTATGTAAAATATGCCTATGTAAAATATTGGTATTGTATGGTATTGTATTATTTTGGTTTATTAATAATAAATGCATGGAATGATTATTTGTATTATTACTACTTCTTATTATTATTATTACATAATAATGTAATAACTCGCTATAATTTTTCATAGTGGAATATTATTAGGATTTTAGTAGTTAATTCCTTGTACTAGCTATTATGTATGAACTTAACGGGTAGGTAATACCCTAGAAATAATTATAAAATGCTAATAAGAAGAAAAGGCTTTTATAATAATCGGTTCATATTATTAATATGCTACGATTAACTATTGACAACTCATTTTACCTATAATATTCTATATGATTAAATTATATCTGTTGTGTTTATTGAAGAAACATGTCTCAAATGTCGGATGCTGAGTTTGAGCAACTAGTCGAGAAACGTGTTAATGAAAGAATTGCTGCAGCCGAGGCAGCAAAAGCAACAGCCGAAGCAGCAGCCAAAGCAGCAGCCGTAAACACAAACTCACGAAACGGATGCTCATACAAAACTTTTCAAGGATGCAAACCACAGACGTTTAGTGGAACCGAGGGACCAGTCGGTCTAACCCGATGGTTTGAAAAGATGGAGTCCGTTTTCAAAATCAGTAATTGTGCGAACGGAGACAAGTCAAAGTATGCTTCGTGCACGTTGCAAGATGGTGCACTTACTTGGTGGAACAATTATGCTAAAGCAGAAGGAATAGATACGGCATATGATATCTCTTGGGAAGAACTGAAAAAGATGCTAATCGAGGAGTACTGTCCTCGAAACGAGATCAGAAAAATGGAATCTGAGTTACGTAATCTGAAGGTTATCGGCGCGAATCTCAATAACTATGAAAAGCGTTTCATGGAACTAGCCTTGTTGTGTCCCGAATTGGTGCCAAACGAGAAGCGAAAGATAGAAATGTATATTGACGGTTTATCGATCAATATCAAAGGAAATGTTACATCGTCCAAACCAAATACGATGCAGGAAGCCATGACAATGGCACACCAACTCATGGACCAGATCACAGAGAGTTCGATTAAGGCACCAATTACCGAAGTCAAGACAACTGAAGGAAAGAGGAAATGGGAAGACTATAAGGGCAAAAGTACTCATCTGAAGAAACAAGAAACTTTTAAAGGTAAACAAGATGGGGCAACTGCAAGTCCAAACTATAAGGGACCTCATCCGTTCTGCAAAAGATGTTACACACATCATGCAGGCTATTGCCAAGTGGTCTGTGATAAGTGCAACAAGAAAGGACATGTGGCGAAAGATTGTTATGCCACCGTTTCTGAAGTAAAGACAAAATCGACCGATGTCAAGAAATGTTATGGATGCGGGAAGTCTGGTCACTTTATAAATCAATGCCCTGATAAGGAGAAGAACAAAGAACCCGCACGTGGGAGGGCATTTAATGTTAGTGCCAGTAAAGCACGTGAGGATCCTAATCTTGTCACGGGTACGTTTACCGTTAATAATCAACTAGCTTCTATTATGTTTGATACGGGTGCTGATAGAAGTTATATGTGTAAAGACTTTAGTTTTAAACTAAAATGTGCATCATTACCTCTAGACGATAAATATACTATTGAATTAGCTAATGGTAAACTGATAAAAGCCGATAAAATTTGCCATGGTTGCGAAATGAATCTCGCTGGTGAAACCTTCAAAATTGATTTGATACCCGTAGAATTAGGAAGTTTTGATGTAATCGTTGGCATGGACTGGATGTCCAAAACAAGAGCGGAAGTTGTTTGCGCTGAGAAAGCAATCCGCATCCCTCGTAAGGATGAAACGTCATTAATGATTTATGGGGAGAAGAACAACTCAAAACTGAACTTTATCAGCTGCATGAAGGCCCAGAAACTTATAAGAAAAGGTTGTTATGCTATTCTGGCACACGTAAAGAAGATCGATACTGAAGAAAGAAGCATTGATGACATGCCGGTTGTAAGAGAATATCCCGGAGTATTTCCAAAAGAATTACCGGGGCTACCTCCACTCAGATGTGTAGAATTCCAGATTGATCTCATACCAGGAGCTGCACCTGTAGCCCGATCTCCATATAGACTTGCACCTTCAGAAATGCAAGAATTACAAGACCAGTTGCAAGAATTATCGGACCGTGGATTTATTCGTCCTAGTTTTTCACCTTGGGGTGCTCCTATTCTGTTCGTCAAGAAGAAGGATGGATCTATGAGAATGTGCATAGATTACCGAGAATTAAACAAATTAACGATCAAGAATCGGTACCCATTACCGAGGATTGATGATTTGTTTGATCAATTGCAAGGATCAAGTGTTTATTCTAAGATTGATCTACGCTCCGGATATCATCAGTTGAGAGTGAAGGAAGAAGATGTTCCTAAAACAGCGTTCAGAACCCGTTACGGTCACTATGAATTTTTAGTCATGCCTTTTGGATTGACTAATGCTCCAGCAGTATTCATGGATCTAATGAATCGCATCTGTAGACCGTATTTAGACAAATTTGTCATTGTTTTTATCGACGACATATTGATTTACTCGAAGAACAAGGAAGAACATGAGCAACACTTAAGACTGGTACTGGAGATACTCAAGAAAGAAGAATTGTACGCAAAATTTTCGAAGTGTGATTTCTGGTTACAAGAAGTACAATTTTTGGGCCATGTTGTCAGTAAACATGGAATTAAAGTTGACCCCACCAAGATCGAAGCCATTAGTAAGTGGGAAACACCGAAGACTCCAACACAAATCCGCCAATTCTTAGGTCTTGCTGGTTACTACCGAAGATTCATTCAAGATTTCTCTAGAATCGCCAAACCCTTAACTGCATTGACTCAAAAGGGAAAGAAGTATGATTGGTCCACAGAACAGGAATCCTCATTCCAGTTATTAAAGAAGAAGTTAACGTCTGCACCCATTTTGTCATTACCGGAAGGAAATGATGATTTCGTGATCTATTGTGATGCTTCACGCCAAGGTTTAGGATGTGTATTAATGCAACGCACAAAAGTCATCGCATACGCCTCACGACAACTAAAAATTCATGAAAAGAACTATACGACGCACGATTTGGAACTTGGAGCAGTAGTTTTTGCACTCAAAATATGGAGACACTATCTATATGGCACCAAGTGTACAGTGTACACCGACCATAAGAGTCTTCAGCATATTTTTGATCAAAAACAACTCAATATGAGGCAACGTCGCTGGGTAGAGTTGTTAAACGATTACGATTGTGAAATCCGTTACCACCCCGGAAAGGCTAATGTTGTAGCTGATGCCCTAAGTCGAAAAGAAAGAGTAAAACCTCTTAGGGTCCGAGCTTTGAATATTACAATTCGTACCGATCTCACAAAGCAAATTCAAGCAGCACAGTTAGAAGCTTTAAAAGAAGAAAACGAAAAAGGCGAAATGAGCAAAGGGTTAGAAAAACAACTTGAAGTAAAAGCCGATGGAACCCTGTATTTTGCTGGTAGGATATGGGTACCAAAACATGGTAATCTAAGGCAACTAGTACTAGATGAAGCACACAAAACGAGGTACTCAATTCACCCAGGAAACGGGAAAATGTACCACGATCTCAAGAAGTTTTATTGGTGGCCTAATATGAAGACAGAAATTGCTACTTATGTAAGCAAATGTTTGACGTGTGCAAAGGTCAAAGCTGAGCACCAAAAGCCGTCAGGATTACTGCAAC
This sequence comes from Rutidosis leptorrhynchoides, assembly GCF_046630445.1. Lineage (NCBI taxonomy): Eukaryota > Viridiplantae > Streptophyta > Magnoliopsida > Asterales > Asteraceae > Rutidosis > Rutidosis leptorrhynchoides. The sequence continues at coordinate 20,805,664 of NC_092341.1, read as the reverse complement.
AACCAGAAATTCCGCAGTGGAAATGGGAAAGAATAACTATGGATTTCATTACGAAATTGCCAAGGACTGCAAGTAGTCATGATACTATTTGGGTGATAGTTGATCGTCTAACTAAATCAGCTCACTTTCTACCAATAAAGGAGACAGACAGTATGGAGAAATTAGCACGCCTATATTTGAAGGAAGTAGTTTCCAGGCATGGTGTACCCATCTCTATCATATCTGATCGCGACACCCGATTCACATCACGTTTTTGGCAATCATTACAAAAAGCATTGGGAACTCGATTAGATATGAGCACCGCTTATCACCCACAGACAGATGGTCAAAGTGAAAGAACAATACAAACATTGGAAGACATGTTACGGGCATGCGTGATTGACTTTGGAACCAGTTGGGATCGACACTTACCGTTAGCAGAATTTTCATACAATAACAGCTATCATACGAGCATCAACGCAGCGCCATTTGAAGCACTTTACGGTAGAAAGTGCAGATCTCCTATATGTTGGAGTGAAGTAGGAGAAAGACAACTTACTGGACCAGAAATTATTCACGAAACCACCGAAAAGATCATTCAAATACAACAGCGATTGAAAACGGCCATGAGTCGCCAAAAGAGTTATGCTGATGTAAGAAGAAAACCGCTAGAATTTCAAGTGGGCGACAAAGTCATGTTGAAGGTGTCACCCTGGAAAGGCGTTGTACGATTCGGTAAACGAGGAAAGCTAAGTCCTAGGTACGTAGGACCCTTTGAAATCACCGAAAGAATTGGAGCAGTTGCTTATCGATTAAGGCTACCACAAGAACTTAGTAGTGTTCACGACACATTTCACGTGTCAAATTTGAAGAAATGTTTAGCTGAAGAGGATGTCATAATTCCTCTTGACGAAATACGAATCAATGATAAACTCCATTTTGTCGAAGAACCTGTTGAAATCATGGACCGTGAGGTCAAACAATTAAAACAAAGCAAAATACCGATAGTTAGAGTTCGTTGGAACGCTAGACGAGGACCCGAGTTTACTTGGGAACGTGAGGATCAAATGAAGCAAAAGTATCCACATTTGTTCACTGATATCGCTCATAAAACAGGTACTACTCAAAATTTCGGGACGAAATTTTCTTTAACGGGGAGGTTATGTGATGACCCGGAAAATTTCGACTTATTTAAACCAATTCTCTATACGATTTATTATTTTGACACGTTAAACAAAGTCTGTTAGATTGAGTCTCAAAATTTTAGAACTGTTTCATATATACAATTACCGTTGACTACTCTCGACGATTCATGAACAATTATATGTATGTATATATATATGTACAAGTAAAAAACGACTTTCCTACAGTAAAACACTATTTGCTACAGTAAAACACTATTTGCTACAGTGAAACCGTATTTTGCTACAGTGCTACAGTGAAAAACGACTTTGCTACAGTGATTTGCTACAGTAAACACTATTCGCTACAGTAAACACTATTTGCTACAGTAAAACACTATTCGCTACAGTAAACACTATTTGCTACAGTAAACACTATTTGCTACAGTAAATACTGTTTGATGTCGACGAACTAGCAAACAAAACGGGAAAGGCGGCCATGCGATCGCATGGCAAAAACACTGAAAACTCATGCGATCGCATGAGCTACAGTAAATCGTAAAGTACTATAAATACGCAGTTTGTTCGACGATATTTTTCACAAATAATTAGCACGCAATATTAATATTTATATTATAATTATAATTTTAAATTTAAGTTTAATAATAATAAGATATATACGAGGGTGTTTTTAATTCGGGTTTCAAACCGCTTTAAGCTAAGGAAATATTGGGTATTGTTCGGGGTATTGTTCTTGAATCCAAGGCCAATCATACGATCGTCTACCATCATTACGTTTACGCAATTTGCCTACAATATTGAATCGCAATATTGAACTGTGAGTTATAGTCTCCCTTTTTAAATACTTTAAATATTTTTGGGCTGAGAATACATGCAATTTATTTTAAACGCAATAAGACACAAGTACATACAAAATTCTACACTGAGTTAAACCGAAAATCCCTTAGCTTTGGTAACTAGTAGCTGCCAGTACATAGGATATGGACTGGTGGGCGCGAATAATTGTATATGGATCCATAGGGCTTGACATCCCCGTCCGAGCTAGAGCGCCAGCCTTTTAACGGACGTATGTTATTTGAGTTTAAGACACGTTGGTTTGCGTGTATTAAAACGAATGGGGTAATTATCACTATAGCGTTAAGTTTAGTTACCAGGGTGCTCTGTTACGTAGAATCTATTGATAAACTTTTGATGAAATCTTGTGGTCTATCTTTATATATGTTTATGACTCGAGCAATTAAACCTATAACTCACCAACATTCGTGTTGACTTTTTAGCATGTTTTATTCTCAGGTCCTTAGAATGCTTCCGCTGTGATGTGCTTGTTGCCTGCATGGAGTCTCTCATGCTTTGTACAAAGTTTATTGCATTCAAAATAAAACTGCGCTGTGTAATAAATAATTGGACTGTAATGTGAACCTGTAAATTAAAAACTTATGTATTTTGGGGTTTTGCTTATACCTAAGCACTCGCCCACATGTTTATAACTTTCTATGTTTAGAAAGTCACTTATTTTAATGAATGCAATATTTTATCAAAACGTATCATATAGAGGTCAAAACCTCACTTTGGAATCAATGATTAACGTGCCGCGTCAATAGCGATTTTGACGGGTCGTTACATAACGTCGTCAGTTGACGTTAACAACCGTTATGTATATATGACCGTTGTAACGTCGTTAGTTGACGTTAACGAATAAAGTCACTATATCAAAACGCGTATGAGTAATATAAAGGACAAGATTTTTTTTTCTTATTTTAACTTTTAAGATTTACTTTTAATAAAAATACAAACTACTTTTTCTTATTTTAACTTTTAAGATTTACTTTTAATAAAAATACAAACTACTTTTCTTATTTTAACTTTTAAGATTTACTTTTAATAAAAATACAAACTACTTTTCTTATTTTAACTTTTAAGATTTACTTTTAATAAAAATACAAACTACTTTTTCTTATTTTAACTTTTAAGATTTACTTTTAATAAAAATACAAACTATTTTTTCTTATTTTAACTTTTAAGATTTACTTTTAATAAAAATACAAACTATTTTTTCTTATTTTAACTTTTAAGATTTACTTTTAAGAATAAACATTAGTATGCATGAAATAAATAATGATTAATTGCATAAGTAATCATAAATGTTAGATAACATATAAAGACCCCATCGTATTCGTATTGATCGGAATTAATCTCGACCCATGGTACCGTGTTGTCAAATGACGTGTTGCGTACATAAAGTACCGTGTTGTCAAATGACGTGTTGCGTACAATCATGAGGTCTTATTAACATAAATATAAATGTTAGTGAAGTTAATAAGAGTCAGATTACAGAAAATATAATTCAGGCGATATAACCGACCATATATAACTTAAATAACATAAATATAAATGTTAGTGAAGTTAATGAAAGTTAGATTACAGAAATATAATTCAGGCGGTATAACCGACCATATATAACTTAAATAACATAAATATAAATGTTAGTGAACATAACTGTAAATGTTAGTATACATAAATAAATGTTAGATAACATAAATGTAAATGTTAGTATACATAAATAAATGTTAGATAACATGTTAGTATACATAAATAAATGTTAGATAACATAAATGTAAATTAGGCGACAGTGTCGACCATATATCATTTAGGTGGTATAACCGACCATATATTAGTTAGGTGGCAGAGCCAACCATATTTAGTATAAATGTTGAGATAATCGTGCTGATAACGTGTTATAATTCAGTAGGCTTATAACTACCTTTAGTGGTTCTTGATTGTAGAAGGTATATAGAGATAGAGATACTGTAAAACGGAGAAAACAAAGGTTGAACAAAAGGTATGAGTAATTGGTTTTTATTTATAGAAAAATGTACAATGAGAGTTTGGTGGCATTTGGAATCTAGAGAGAGAGAGTGTTTTTGTTAACCAAAAAATACATACAATAAACTCTAACTCAACACACCTATTTATACTCAAAAAATATACTATGCAATATCTATAATAATAATAAAATTATCATCCAATTATTACTTTTATAACACTAAAATAATTGATCCATCACAATTATGTATTAAATATTTGTTTATACAAATACTTAAGATAGTTATAAACAAATACTTGAGATAGTTTCGAATCTCTCGTTGACGTCAAGTTTAGTTGCTCTTTCTTTTTATTGTTTAGATAGTTTTTTTTTTTTTTTTTTTTTTTTTTTTTTTTTTTTTTTTTTTTTTTTTATGGAAAGGCAAGGCAATTCGGTTTCTTTCCCTTCAGTATTTAAATTGTCAGCTTATTGTTTTAGTCGTGAGTTCTCGTAGAGGTTCTTTGTTCGGTGTAGCTTGTAAATTTTTGCTCTACTTGTACGTTTTAAAATTTTTAATCTTTTGAATGAAATCCTCTATGTATTATAAGTTTATTGTTTAAAAAAGAAAAGTTAAACAATCATAATGAATCTATTACTTTTTTCTTTCAAAAAACTAAAACTTTGATGGTTATTAGCTATCAACAATATTACCTACTCTAGACTAATTAACTCTTTAAATTTTCACTCTAGACTAATTAACTCTTTAAATTTTCTTAAGAGCTCAACCCCCAACTATCGTTAACATTGTAAAAACTCAAATGTTTTTTAACCGAGCAATTCTAATTTGTCATGAGCTTACAAACTAGGCTCGTAACCTATTACTAGTCGAGCTCAAGATTAAATGGCTCGAGCAATTCTTATATGCAAATGGTTATTATTGTCAGATTTTTTCTAAAATTTTTTCTCTCATATTTGTTCCAATATTTAATATTTATATATTTACGAAATGAAATTTTTTCAACGTTCTTGAGTAAACTTTTTACATAGATTTAAAGAATATTCAGAGAATTCATTTTTCATTTCACTATAAAAATATAGTCAAATAGTCAAATTCAAGACAACTTTGTATACCTACCAAACTATTACTACAAAATTTCCCCCAATTAACCATCTCCCGGCAAATATGGACGAAGAATCACCTCAACCACCACAAACTACCACAACACCACTCCTCAACCACCACACCAACCGTCGTCAATGGTACCACCAAATTCCAACCAACATAATCACCTCCCTCCAATTCCACAAAACCTCAATCTTCTCCGAACTCGGCGGTTCAGTCGGCGATCTCGGTACCTACATCCCAATCGTATTAGCCCTAACTCTCGTCTCAAAACTTGATCTCAGTACAACCCTAATTTTCACCGCTTTGTACAACATAATCACCGGTTTATTATTCGGTATCCCGATGCCGGTCCAACCGATGAAATCAATCGCGTCCGTTGCTATTTCCGAACAACCACTTCTCACTCTTTCACAAATCGCCGCCGCCGGTATCTCCACCGCCACCGTCCTCCTCCTCCTCGGCGCCACCGGTCTCATGTCGTTTCTGTACCGGTTCATTCCGCTGCCGGTTGTTCGCGGTGTTCAGCTATCGCAAGGACTGTCTTTTGCGTTCACCGCGATTAAATACGTTCGTTACGAACAGGATTTTGCGGCGAACACGCAAGGTGGCGCGCGATCGTGGCTCGGACTCGACGGATTAATCGTCGCCCTGACCGCAATAGCGTTTTTGGTACTCACGACCGGTTCGGGTGAAACGTATCAGGATAACACGGTTCAAGTGAACCGGAGGGTAAAAAAGAGACTCCAGATCTTATCTTCTATACCATCAGCTTTACTTGTGTTTTTAGTTGGGATTGTATTAACTTTCATTATTGATCCTTCTATTTTTAAAAATTTACAATTAGGTCCTTCAAAGTTTCATGTTTTGACAATTACATGGGACGATTTTAAGACCGGGTTTATCCGAGGTGCGGTCCCACAAATTCCGTTATCCGTGTTGAATTCGGTTATAGCGGTTTGTAAGTTGTCGAATGATTTGTTTCCGGACCGTGAAGCGTCAGTGACTGCGGTGTCAGTGAGTGTCGGGTTGATGAATTTGGTTGGCTGTTGGTTTGGGGCGATGCCGGTTTGTCATGGGGCGGGTGGGTTAGCGGGTCAATATCGGTTTGGTGGGCGAACGGGTGGTTCGGTGGTTTTATTAGGAGTTGGGAAATTAGTGTTGGGGCTTTTGTTTGGGAACTCGTTTGTACGGATTTTGAATCAGTTTCCGGTTGGGATATTGGGTGCGTTACTTTTGTTTGCGGGGATAGAATTGGCAATGGCATCGAAAGATATGAATACGAAGGAAGAGTCGTTTGTTATGTTGGTTTGTGCGGCTGTATCGTTAACGGGATCGAGTGCTGCCTTAGGTTTTGTTTGTGGGATTGTGTTGTTTTTTTTGTTGAAATTGAGGGAGGTTGATGTTGGGTCGGATGATAGTGAATAAGTTGTTGAGGTTTGATATAATTGTAATTGTAACATAAGTTTGTATTTGTAATTCTTTTGTTTCTTCTTTGTAATTCTTTTGTTTTTTTTTGTTTCGTTGCATTTACTTTCGCATTATTTGTATTGTTTCTTTGTTTTTGGCTTTAGCATCTTGCTAGCCTCTTAATATATTGTTGCTGTTCGAAAAAAAAATGTTGCAAACATAAGTTTGTATTTGTTTATAGCAATGAGATTAAGATATTTATCTATTATTTGCTTTTGGCTGGTATATAAGCAAGGTGTAACTAAACCAACTGCAAAGATTTTTAATATAAAGTATCGAATATCAAACATAATAATGAACATAAAAAAGCAACCCTCCATACACATACTGTAATTTCACTTAAAAACAATTATTTCGTATTTTTGTTCTTGCTTGACTACTAACAAATCGATTTGAGAGTGCAAAATCTTGAATGTCGGATATTCGACCATCATAAGCCAACATGACAGATTATGTTTCATGTGGTTTTGACAAGCGATTATTGATACTTCTTCCAAATAGATATTTCTTAAGACTTAAAGAATCAAAACAACATAACTGTTTATAGTTAACTATAAACTTTATCTCTTTCAGTTACGTTTATTGTAATCAACTGCTTTGGTTCTTTTTCTGGGATGATCATTTTTGTTCCTGGGAATTTGTATAAAATATGAGCTTTTACGTTAGGAAAATTTATTGAACAACGCATAAACCGTTTTCATAAACAGCGAAAAACCATATGCGTTTATAATAAAATAGTGATACCAATAACTTATCATAATGATAAAGAGCCTGAACAACGAAAAACCATATGCGTTTACGATAAAGAGCGCACAACCGCAAATCTACTTGGTTTTAAAATATATGGTACGAAAGCAAAATGAGAGATTAACAAAACATTGCACGTACACTCTTACCTGATGCCCACAAAATGACACTGCAACATCTTCCATTTCTCCATTAGGATTCAAAATAATACCAGCATCATCTATTGAAGAAACAAAAAAAAAGACATGTCAAATTTCTCAACATTTTTAAAGCATATATTCAAGCTAAAGTAAAATTAAAAATGATACTATTATAATTGGTCTGAGACTGGTCTAACAATGAATGTCAATCATACGAATAAGCTTCATTACATAAAGAGGAAAATAAATCCTACTTTAATTATTTGTAGATAGCACGAGTAGGGTCGTTTCTACGGAGATTGGTTTAGACTATTTCTTTATTACCGAACTAAGTTAAAGGGGGGGGGGGGGTTTTTGGTTTTAGTTATACTATACTACTTGGCAATTAAATAAAAGTACTAAACAAAAATAATCAGTAAACAAGTGAAAGACAAATATATAGATTAAAAGTACCACCTAGTTAAAGATAAATTCTAGTTATGAATCCTTAGTTTATCATCGACACTAAACATTTCAAACACTTACAAGTAAACTGGTTATGACCATTAACAAGCTCTAACAACCTATCTCTTCTTAAATTGTCGATAAACAAAACAAGCTCTTTGATTATTTCCCTTATCAAACTAATAAGCCTTAAACAAGCTCTCAAGGCTTGATTGATGATAGCATTAGACTCAAAAGAGATTACCAGTTCTGATTGACAAACTCATAAGCTCGGTTCATCTAAATCATATTACTTATACCCTTAACAATAGTTGAAAACTTGACCATAGTCAACCTTGTTAATTACTACTTTCATTAAAACATTTAAGCAATTACGGACATAAACTTCTAATTAGCATAATGATACTTTAACAATTGAAAAATAGCATGTAATTCAATTAATCAAAATACCAACATTCAAACAATTGAAGAACAGAGTAAAAGCAATTACTCATGAGTACTGAATTGAGAAAATTAACAAGTCTCAAAATCTAATTAGATTCATAAACATAGAAATTCCTTAACTAGATAGTAAAATTAAATTAGCTACTCATGACAAGAGGAAGAAATCACAACTAACGAATGAAGCCTTTCAATTGTGATGATCTGATAGCTTGCAACAGCAAATCGAAGCAGCAACCAACAGCATCACCAAGCAATTAATCGACTTTGCTGATGTGTTTTGTTGTGTTCTTGTTCCAGCGAGCCTCAGAGTCTGTCCCTCCCAATCTTGTTGCCTCTCGATTTAAATAACATGCATCTAGTTTAATCCATCTCTCCACGTTTGTTGATTCATGCCACGAACTGATACACGATCTAGTTAGGCCTAATGATGCCACGATCTGATTATGTCACGAACTGATGAAGCCACGAACAGATGCTTAACCGCTTTTTTACTTTCCAGCCTTTTAAAATCCCACGTTCTAAATCTTCATTGTGTTTGGGCTGATTATAACTGGTCTCCTTTCAATTGGGCTGAACAATGAGGAGATCTTTTAACTTTCCAATTCTCCAAATTAGATTCCATATTTTATACCTACAGCAAGATAAAAATGTGAGGTACTTTTCATTCATTAAAACTGGCCTTGATAGCTAAATATGGATCATTTTACAAACTGTCCCATTTATCACAAAATACAATTATAATCCATCAATTAAGCACATGTCTATAATAAATCATGAAGGAATAAGAACAAATAAAATGTATAATTTCAAACTTATCAGATATTGGGTGCGTTACTTTTGTTTGCGCGGATAGAATTGGCAATGGCATCGAAAGATATGAATACGAAAGAAGAATCGTTTGTTATGTTGGTTAGTTGTATCGTTAATGGGATCAAGTGTTGCATTAGGGTTGGTTTGTGAGATTGTGTTGTTTTTGTTGTTGAAACTAAGGGAAGTTGATCTTGGGTCGGATAATAGTGTATAAGCTGTTGAAGTTTAATAAATTTGTAATTGTAACATATGATATATGTTTAGATTGCAAACATAAGTTTGTATTTGTTTATAGCAATGAGATCGAAATATTTATCAATTGTGTGCTTTTGGCTGGTATAAAACTTAGAGAAATTGAGGTATTCAATTTTATTGATCGTTTGAATGAAATTATATCGGTTTTAAGAGATAAATTTTTTTTTAGAAAAATAAGTATTTAAATTGTAAAAGAATTTACAAAATAAAGTATAATAATTAAATTAAATATATATGATTATTACACTAAACTAATATGTAAATATTATCAAAAAGAATTATCAAATAATTTAATGTTTGAAAAAGATTATGTGAGTGGCCTTTTAACTTCAATAGCTAAAGGCCATTACACCAAAATTTGAGTGATTTTATAAATCGAAAGGATAACTCACATCTAAGTAAGAGTGTAAATTTAATGAAACTTGATTCATATATATGCCCGAATACATAGAATGGTTTGATAACATGTTGATAATAGATATTTGGAGTGGGCTAGAATCCATTGGATTGGGTTTGGTTGATTTATACTCATCTACCACTCTTCGGCCTTATCTTCCTTAATTTTTGGGATGGTCCGAACTATTGAATTGAGTTGGACTAATTCACAATCATCTACGAATCATCGGTGTAACAGACTGAAATCCGGGCTAGTTGTAAGTTGCCTATTTTGCCCGTAGGGTTTGTGCTTAGTCTTAAGTGCTTTTATTTTAATTATTTTATAAGTGTTTTATTATATTTGTGTTGTGACCAGTTTGTGACAAGGGTCCCAGACAAGGTTTGTTTATTTTATTTGGACCTCGTTTGGGTTACCTAATCTTGTGCGAAAGATATCAGATAATCTTGTGCATAAGTGTTAAGCATGAAAATTTTAGCGGATGCATTTTTTTACTAATTTGCTATAATTCGCTGTCAGTGTGTCTAATCTTGATGGGAACACTATTCTAACTTGGTTTTTGCTGTTCTCAGGAGATAATGACAAGGAGGAAGCTCAGAAATAATAACTGAGCAGTTGCTGGTAATTGGTGAGTAGGTCTATCTCCGGATAGAGTTTAAGTAGCATATCATGCTACTGTGGTTGACTCTTTTACCATGCATAGTGTAGAAATTTCCATGTTAGAATGATATAGTATGCCTGATGTTGTATGTGAATTATGTGTACACTGTGTGAACGGCACCAGTCGGGCCTAGGGAGACTGGGGACTCGAGACCGTGCTTAGGTGAGGTTAGAGTCCGTATGAGGTCAACCGTGCCTAGGGGAGGTTGGGTCCATAGGCTACTGATTGTGAAGTATAGTGTGAATGATGCACCCCCTGCATCTGGATAACTATACTGTGAATTGAGTAGCAGGGACTATCGGTAGACTCAGGCCCGATCAGCTGGGAGTCATGTGCTCGTACAAGTCGCCGATCCTCATATTGTCTTATTGTATGCTAGTTGATTGTTAGTAAGTATTGTTGATGTATATAGCTTGTGTGTGGCTTAAGCTATATCTGTTAGATAGAATCCATTCACTTAGCGGTGCCCTAATCCCCCACATATTTACCCCTTGCAGGTTTAGGTACTGCTAGTCGGGACGGGTGCTAATGCAGAAGACATGTTTGACAACCCAACTCTGATGTGGACTTTTGTATAAATAATGTTTTGTAATAACGTAACACTGCTGTGTAAGCTTAAACTTAATTATGCGATTTAATGTAATGACGTGACTTATATTGTGTTTTTTTATTAAAGTCTTCCGCTGTGTATAAAAAAAAATGGCCGGTGTTACAAGTTGGTATCAGAGCATGGTTTGGCAGCAAGTACGTGCACGTATTTTGTTCTCAAACCCTGAGTCAAGTCAAACATGTCTGTGGGAGTGTGGGGCTAAGTGAAAATAGGATATATGTGTGTGTTAGTTGTGATTGAACTAACTGTTATCCACTAAGCTTTTGTGTGAGCTGTTTTGTAGCACAGGTATGGCTGATAGAAACGCAACTGGCCCATCCAACCCCGGAACATTCAGAGCACCAGAAGAGGGTGTTGAGTCAGATGATGATCAGAATAGTTACATCCTTCAGTTAGAAAGCAAGCTAAAAGAGGCTGAAGACAAAATTAATGAGCTTGAATTAGCGAGGCATTCTGGAAATGATGACACCACCTGGATTCCTAACCGCACAATCCCAAATGATACCTAACGTGCACCAGAACCAGTTTCAGAATCAAATACCTAACCAATACTATTTGCCACCGCAAAACGCTTTTACTTACCAAAATCCCATGATGATGAACCCATACCAAATGCAAATGTTTCATCAACCTTACATGCAACCACCCAAAAGGTGTACTTATAAGAACTTTCGTGATTGCAAACCCTCTGAGTTTTCTGGAAGTACTGATCCGACTGTAACTCTCAATTGGTTGTGAGAAATTGAAAGGGTATTTGAAGCGTGTCAGTGTGAACCTGAGCTGAAAGTAACGTATGCTAGTCGAATGTTGAAAGGTAGGGCTATGATTTGGTGGGATTCTTTGATTTCCAGTATACCAAAAGAGCAAGTGAGTATGATCACGTGGGAGCAGTTTTATGGGAAGGTGTGTGAACAGTATTGTAATCCGTTTGATATGAACCGAATCAAGACTGAGTTTCTTGAAATGAAGATGACACCTCAAATGACGATCGATGAGGTAGTAGAGAAGTATATGGATAAACTGAGGTTTGTGCAACAATGGGTGCCAGACGAAGCGTCTCGTATCCAGCATTTTGTTAATATAATTCTGCCAGAGTACCGAACTTTCATTAGAATAGCTACATCATTGTCTCAAGCTGTTGTGATGGCTAAGATGGTAGAAAGTGATGTTCAGGCCGCCAGGAATAGAATGTTTGGTAATGTGCTACAACAAGGTGGGCAAGTATCTGTACAATCAGGATCTAAATCTAAGAAGTCTAGTGGGTTTAAATCGAAGGGTAAAAGTGGTCAGAGTATGTAACGACCCGTCAAAATCGCTATTGACGCGGCACGTTAATCATTGATTCCAAAGTGAGGTTTTGACCTCTATATGATACGTTTTGATAAAATATTGCATTCATTAAAATAAGTGACTTTCTAAACATAGAAAGTTATAAACATGTGGGCGAGTGCTTAGGTATAAGCAAAACCCCAAAATACATAAGTTTTTAATTTACAGGTTCACATTACAGTCCAATTATTTATTACACAGCGCAGTTTTATTTTGAATGCAATAAACTTTGTACAAAGCATGAGAGACTCCATGCAGGCAACAAGCACATCACAGCGGAAGCATTCTAAGGACCTGAGAATAAAACATGCTAAAAAGTCAACACGAATGTTGGTGAGTTATAGGTTTAATTGCTCGAGTCATAAACATATATAAAGATAGACCACAAGATTTCATCAAAAGTTTATCAATAGATTCTACGTAACAGAGCACCCTGGTAACTAAACTTAACGCTATAGTGATAATTACCCCATTCGTTTTAATACACGCAAACCAACGTGTCTTAAACTCAAATAACATACGTCCGTTAAAAGGCTGGCGCTCTAGCTCGGACGGGGATGTCAAGCCCTATGGATCCATATACAATTATTCGCGCCCACCAGTCCATATCCTATGTACTGGCAGCTACTAGTTACCAAAGCTAAGGGATTTTCGGTTTAACTCAGTGTAGAATTTTGTATGTACTTGTGTCTTATTGCGTTTAAAATAAATTGCATGTATTCTCAGCCCAAAAATATTTAAAGTATTTAAAAAGGGAGACTATAACTCACAGTTCAATATTGCGATTCAATATTGTAGGCAAATTGCGTAAACGTAATGATGGTAGACGATCGTATGATTGGCCTTGGATTCAAGAACAATACCCCGAACAATACCCAATATTTCCTTAGCTTAAAGCGGTTTGAAACCCGAATTAAAAACACCCTCGTATATATCTTATTATTATTAAACTTAAATTTAAAATTATAATTATAATATAAATATTAATATTGCGTGCTAATTATTTGTGAAAAATATCGTCGAACAAACTGCGTATTTATAGTACTTTACGATTTACTGTAGCTCATGCGATCGCATGAGTTTTCAGTGTTTTTGCCATGCGATCGCATGGCCGCCTTTCCCGTTTTGTTTGCTAGTTCGTCGACATCAAACAGTATTTACTGTAGCAAATAGTGTTTACTGTAGCAAATAGTGTTTACTGTAGCGAATAGTGTTTTACTGTAGCAAATAGTGTTTACTGTAGCGAATAGTGTTTACTGTAGCAAATCACTGTAGCAAAGTCGTTTTTCACTGTAGCACTGTAGCAAAATACGGTTTCACTGTAGCAAATAGTGTTTTACTGTAGCAAATAGTGTTTTACTGTAGGAAAGTCGTTTTTTACTTGTACATATATATATACATACATATAATTGTTCATGAATCGTCGAGAGTAGTCAACGGTAATTGTATATATGAAACAGTTCTAAAATTTTGAGACTCAATCTAACAGACTTTGTTTAACGTGTCAAAATAATAAATCGTATAGAGAATTGGTTTAAATAAGTCGAAATTTTCCGGGTCATCACATAACCTCCCCGTTAAAGAAAATTTCGTCCCGAAATTTTGAGTAGTACCTGTTTTATGAGCGATATCAGTGAACAAATGTGGATACTTTTGCTTCATTTGATCCTCACGTTCCCAAGTAAACTCGGGTCCTCGTCTAGCGTTCCAACGAACTCTAACTATCGGTATTTTGCTTTGTTTTAATTGTTTGACCTCACGGTCCATGATTTCAACAGGTTCTTCGACAAAATGGAGTTTATCATTGATTCGTATTTCGTCAAGAGGAATTATGACATCCTCTTCAGCTAAACATTTCTTCAAATTTGACACGTGAAATGTGTCGTGAACACTACTAAGTTCTTGTGGTAGCCTTAATCGATAAGCAACTGCTCCAATTCTTTCGGTGATTTCAAAGGGTCCTACGTACCTAGGACTTAGCTTTCCTCGTTTACCGAATCGTACAACGCCTTTCCAGGGTGACACCTTCAACATGACTTTGTCGCCCACTTGAAATTCTAGCGGTTTTCTTCTTACATCAGCATAACTCTTTTGGCGACTCATGGCCGTTTTCAATCGCTGTTGTATTTGAATGATCTTTTCGGTGGTTTCGTGAATAATTTCTGGTCCAGTAAGTTGTCTTTCTCCTACTTCACTCCAACATATAGGAGATCTGCACTTTCTACCGTAAAGTGCTTCAAATGGCGCTGCGTTGATGCTCGTATGATAGCTGTTATTGTATGAAAATTCTGCTAACGGTAAGTGTCGATCCCAACTGGTTCCAAAGTCAATCACGCATGCCCGTAACATGTCTTCCAATGTTTGTATTGTTCTTTCACTTTGACCATCTGTCTGTGGGTGATAAGCGGTGCTCATATCTAATCGAGTTCCCAATGCTTTTTGTAATGATTGCCAAAAACGTGATGTGAATCGGGTGTCGCGATCAGATATGATAGAGATGGGTACACCATGCCTGGAAACTACTTCCTTCAAATATAGGCGTGCTAATTTCTCCATACTGTCTGTCTCCTTTATTGGTAGAAAGTGAGCTGATTTAGTTAGACGATCAACTATCACCCAAATAGTATCATGACTACTTGCAGTCCTTGGCAATTTCGTAATGAAATCCATAGTTATTCTTTCCCATTTCCACTGCGGAATTTCTGGTTGTTGCAGTAATCCTGACGGCTTTTGGTGCTCAGCTTTGACCTTTGCACACGTCAAACATTTGCTTACATAAGTAGCAATTTCTGTCTTCATATTAGGCCACCAATAAAACTTCTTGAGATCGTGGTACATTTTCCCGTTTCCTGGGTGAATTGAGTACCTCGTTTTGTGTGCTTCATCTAGTACTAGTTGCCTTAGATTACCATGTTTTGGTACCCATATCCTACCAGCAAAATACAGGGTTCCATCGGCTTTTACTTCAAGTTGTTTTTCTAACCCTTTGCTCATTTCGCCTTTTTCGTTTTCTTCTTTTAAAGCTTCTAACTGTGCTGCTTGAATTTGCTTTGTGAGATCGGTACGAATTGTAATATTCAAAGCTCGGACCCTAAGAGGTTTTACTCTTTCTTTTCGACTTAGGGCATCAGCTACAACATTAGCCTTTCCGGGGTGGTAACGGATTTCACAATCGTAATCGTTTAACAACTCTACCCAGCGACGTTGCCTCATATTGAGTTGTTTTTGATCAAAAATATGCTGAAGACTCTTATGGTCGGTGTACACTGTACACTTGGTGCCATATAGATAGTGTCTCCATATTTTGAGTGCAAAAACTACTGCTCCAAGTTCCAAATCGTGCGTCGTATAGTTCTTTTCATGAATTTTTAGTTGTCGTGAGGCGTATGCGATGACTTTTGTGCGTTGCATTAATACACATCCTAAACCTTGGCGTGAAGCATCACAATAGATCACGAAATCATCATTTCCTTCCGGTAATGACAAAATGGGTGCAGACGTTAACTTCTTCTTTAATAACTGGAATGAGGATTCCTGTTCTGTGGACCAATCATACTTCTTTCCCTTTTGAGTCAATGCAGTTAAGGGTTTGGCGATTCTAGAGAAATCTTGAATGAATCTTCGGTAGTAACCAGCAAGACCTAAGAATTGGCGGATTTGTGTTGGAGTCTTCGGTGTTTCCCACTTACTAATGGCTTCGATCTTGGTGGGGTCAACTTTAATTCCA
Source organism: Rutidosis leptorrhynchoides (assembly GCF_046630445.1). Classification (NCBI taxonomy): domain Eukaryota; kingdom Viridiplantae; phylum Streptophyta; class Magnoliopsida; order Asterales; family Asteraceae; genus Rutidosis; species Rutidosis leptorrhynchoides. Next base: position 20,789,586 of record NC_092341.1, on the reverse strand, counting down.
TGTTTACTGACAACATGGCCCAAAAATTGTACTTCTTGTAACCAGAAATCACACTTCGAAAATTTTGCGTACAATTCTTCTTTCTTGAGTATCTCCAGTACCAGTCTTAAGTGTTGCTCATGTTCTTCCTTGTTCTTCGAGTAAATCAATATGTCGTCGATAAAAACAATGACAAATTTGTCTAAATACGGTCTACAGATGCGATTCATTAGATCCATGAATACTGCTGGAGCATTAGTCAATCCAAAAGGCATGACTAAAAATTCATAGTGACCGTAACGGGTTCTGAACGCTGTTTTAGGAACATCTTCTTCCTTCACTCTCAACTGATGATATCCGGAGCGTAGATCAATCTTAGAATAAACACTTGATCCTTGCAATTGATCAAACAAATCATCAATCCTCGGTAATGGGTACCGATTCTTGATCGTTAATTTGTTTAATTCTCGGTAATCTATGCACATTCTCATAGATCCATCCTTCTTCTTGACGAACAGAATAGGAGCACCCCAAGGTGAAAAACTAGGACGAATAAATCCACGGTCCGATAATTCTTGCAACTGGTCTTGTAATTCTTGCATTTCTGAAGGTGCAAGTCTATATGGAGATCGGGCTACAGGTGCAGCTCCTGGTATGAGATCAATCTGGAATTCTACACATCTGAGTGGAGGTAGCCCCGGTAATTCTTTTGGAAATACTCCGGGATATTCTCTTACAACCGGCATGTCATCAATGCTTCTTTCTTCAGTATCGATCTTCTTTACGTGTGCCAGAATAGCATAACAACCTTTTCTTATAAGTTTCTGGGCCTTCATGCAGCTGATAAAGTTCAGTTTTGAGTTGTTCTTCTCCCCATAAATCATTAATGACGTTTCATCCTTACGAGGGATGCGGATTGCTTTCTCAGCGCAAACAACTTCCGCTCTTGTTTTGGACATCCAGTCCATGCCAACGATTACATCAAAACTTCCTAATTCTACGGGTATCAAATCAATTTTGAAGGTTTCACCAGCGAGATTCATTTCGCAACCATGGCAAATTTTATCGGCTTTTATCAGTTTACCATTAGCTAATTCAATAGTATATTTATCGTCTAGAGGTAATGATGCACATTTTAGTTTAAAACTAAAGTCTTTACACATATAACTTCTATCAGCACCCGTATCAAACATAATAGAAGCTAGTTGATTATTAACGGTAAACGTACCCGTGACAAGATTAGGATCCTCACGTGCTTTACTGGCACTAACATTAAATGCCCTCCCACGTGCGGGTTCTTTGTTCTTCTCCTTATCAGGGCATTGATTTATAAAGTGACCAGACTTCCCGCATCCATAACATTTCTTGACATCGGTCGATTTTGTCTTTACTTCAGAAACGGTGGCATAACAATCTTTCGCCACATGTCCTTTCTTGTTGCACTTATCACAGACCACTTGGCAATAGCCTGCATGATGTGTGTAACATCTTTTGCAGAACGGATGAGGTCCCTTATAGTTTGGACTTGCAGTTGCCCCATCTTGTTTACCTTTAAAAGTTTCTTGTTTCTTCAGATGAGTACTTTTGCCCTTATAGTCTTCCCATTTCCTCTTTCCTTCAGTTGTCTTGACTTCGGTAATTGGTGCCTTAATCGAACTCTCTGTGATCTGGTCCATGAGTTGGTGTGCCATTGTCATGGCTTCCTGCATCGTATTTGGTTTGGACGATGTAACATTTCCTTTGATATTGATCGATAAACCGTCAATATACATTTCTATCTTTCGCTTCTCGTTTGGCACCAATTCGGGACACAACAAGGCTAGTTCCATGAAACGCTTTTCATAGTTATTGAGATTCGCGCCGATAACCTTCAGATTACGTAACTCAGATTCCATTTTTCTGATCTCGTTTCGAGGACAGTACTCCTCGATTAGCATCTTTTTCAGTTCTTCCCAAGAGATATCATATGCCGTATCTATTCCTTCTGCTTTAGCATAATTGTTCCACCAAGTAAGTGCACCATCTTGCAACGTGCACGAAGCATACTTTGACTTGTCTCCGTTCGCACAATTACTGATTTTGAAAACGGACTCCATCTTTTCAAACCATCGGGTTAGACCGACTGGTCCCTCGGTTCCACTAAACGTCTGTGGTTTGCATCCTTGAAAAGTTTTGTATGAGCATCCGTTTCGTGAGTTTGTGTTTACGGCTGCTGCTTTGGCTGCTGCTTCGGCTGTTGCTTTTGCTGCCTCGGCTGCAGCAATTCTTTCATTAACACGTTTCTCGACTAGTTGCTCAAACTCAGCATCCGACATTTGAGACATGTTTCTTCAATAAACACAACAGATATAATTTAATCATATAGAATATTATAGGTAAAATGAGTTGTCAATAGTTAATCGTAGCATATTAATAATATGAACCGATTATTATAAAAGCCTTTTCTTCTTATTAGCATTTTATAATTATTTCTAGGGTATTACCTACCCGTTAAGTTCATACATAATAGCTAGTACAAGGAATTAACTACTAAAATCCTAATAATATTCCACTATGAAAAATTATAGCGAGTTATTACATTATTATGTAATAATAATAATAAGAAGTAGTAATAATACAAATAATCATTCCATGCATTTATTATTAATAAACCAAAATAATACAATACCATACAATACCAATATTTTACATAGGCATATTTTACATAACAAGATAGAGTAGCACACATAAGTAATAAAATAGCGCATGAAAGATTTATGGTTGCGAGGTCGTTCATTCAGAACTATCAGAAACTTCTTCCCATTTGGTTCTCTCTGCCAATTGTTTGTGTGCACATGGTCCGACAGACATTCTGGCAGTGTATTTTATTTTTAGTTGGGGTTTTGAGGTACCCGTTACCTCAGTGGGTTTTATACAATAAGGGTGGTTACGGATCGAATGGTCCTGTTCTTTTTTAATAACTAAGGACATTTTATTATTGTGGTTGTTTTTATTATCTATAGCAAGTTGGAATTTCTCCTTAGTGATCTCTTTTATTTCATTAGCGAAATCCTCCTCCTTACTGATCTCGTCTGATGATGAACTGTCTGAGTCATGTGTAGGAGAATATGATGACGAACTGCAAGAATATGTACCGGTGGTCATGAACCGAAATCTGCCAGGCGTAATCGGCACAACCCGCCCGTCGGCGGTATATCTGGACCAATGTCCATATTTGTTTAGAAATGGACGATCCTCGTTTACTCCAGGGATCATGGGTCCATGCCAACGATACTGTGGCTCCGGAAAACTAAAGCTGGGTGGAGCTGGAACCTCCTCTGGGTTTACCGGGAGTTGAGATTCCCCGGCTAACACAATTTCTTCTTTAATAGGTATTGGAACGCCCTTTTCAGTTGTGGATAGAATAGATTCAGTGTCCGATTCCGAGTCGTACAAAATGATAGGATTAGAGGAAGTCATCTATCACATAATTGAAACAACAATTACGTTAGCATATAAATATATCACATATAATGTTTTTGACCAAATAATAAGCAAAAATCAGGAAAAACAGATATGGTCATAGTCCAGACTCACTAATGCATCCTAACAATTACCAGTTAAACACAATAATGTAATTTCTGGTTCCCTATGACCTCAAGCTCGGATACCAACTGTAACGACCTGTCAAAATCGCTATTGACGCGGCACGTTAATCATTGATTCCAAAGTGAGGTTTTGACCTCTATATGATACGTTTTGATAAAATATTGCATTCATTAAAATAAGTGACTTTCTAAACATAGAAAGTTATAAACATGTGGGCGAGTGCTTAGGTATAAGCAAAACCCCAAAATACATAAGTTTTTAATTTACAGGTTCACATTACAGTCCAATTATTTATTACACAGCGCAGTTTTATTTTGAATGCAATAAACTTTGTACAAAGCATGAGAGACTCCATGCAGGCAACAAGCACATCACAGCGGAAGCATTCTAAGGACCTGAGAATAAAACATGCTAAAAAGTCAACACGAATGTTGGTGAGTTATAGGTTTAATTGCTCGAGTCATAAACATATATAAAGATAGACCACAAGATTTCATCAAAAGTTTATCAATAGATTCTACGTAACAGAGCACCCTGGTAACTAAACTTAACGCTATAGTGATAATTACCCCATTCGTTTTAATACACGCAAACCAACGTGTCTTAAACTCAAATAACATACGTCCGTTAAAAGGCTGGCGCTCTAGCTCGGACGGGGATGTCAAGCCCTATGGATCCATATACAATTATTCGCGCCCACCAGTCCATATCCTATGTACTGGCAGCTACTAGTTACCAAAGCTAAGGGATTTTCGGTTTAACTCAGTGTAGAATTTTGTATGTACTTGTGTCTTATTGCGTTTAAAATAAATTGCATGTATTCTCAGCCCAAAAATATTTAAAGTATTTAAAAAGGGAGACTATAACTCACAGTTCAATATTGCGATTCAATATTGTAGGCAAATTGCGTAAACGTAATGATGGTAGACGATCGTATGATTGGCCTTGGATTCAAGAACAATACCCCGAACAATACCCAATATTTCCTTAGCTTAAAGCGGTTTGAAACCCGAATTAAAAACACCCTCGTATATATCTTATTATTATTAAACTTAAATTTAAAATTATAATTATAATATAAATATTAATATTGCGTGCTAATTATTTGTGAAAAATATCGTCGAACAAACTGCGTATTTATAGTACTTTACGATTTACTGTAGCTCATGCGATCGCATGAGTTTTCAGTGTTTTTGCCATGCGATCGCATGGCCGCCTTTCCCGTTTTGTTTGCTAGTTCGTCGACATCAAACAGTATTTACTGTAGCAAATAGTGTTTACTGTAGCAAATAGTGTTTACTGTAGCGAATAGTGTTTTACTGTAGCAAATAGTGTTTACTGTAGCGAATAGTGTTTACTGTAGCAAATCACTGTAGCAAAGTCGTTTTTCACTGTAGCACTGTAGCAAAATACGGTTTCACTGTAGCAAATAGTGTTTTACTGTAGCAAATAGTGTTTTACTGTAGGAAAGTCGTTTTTTACTTGTACATATATATATACATACATATAATTGTTCATGAATCGTCGAGAGTAGTCAACGGTAATTGTATATATGAAACAGTTCTAAAATTTTGAGACTCAATCTAACAGACTTTGTTTAACGTGTCAAAATAATAAATCGTATAGAGAATTGGTTTAAATAAGTCGAAATTTTCCGGGTCATCACAGAGTAGTTCTGGATCTGGATCAGGTAAAGGGAATTGGTGTCACACGTGTCGATCTTCTCACAGTGGTCAGTGTTCTGAGGCTACAAGAAGATGCTTAAAGTGTGGTGTGGTTGGGCATGAGTCTTCAGCATGTCCGTATCAGAATAGTGTGTGTTGGAGTTGTCATAAATCATGGCATCGTGCAGTTAGTTGTCTGTCGAAGAGTGGTAGTTCCGGGGCAGGGTCAGGGGCGCGTTCGGCATCAGCCTTAGGGTCAACTGCCTCGAGTGGGCAGAAGAGGAAGAACCCTCCAACAGCAGAGGCTAGAGCTTTTCAGATGTCGGTTGAGAATGCTGTGGCAACCGACAAAGTGATCACCGGTATGTTTCTAATCAACTCAATACCTGCTCGCGTATTGTTTGATTGTGGTGCCAATATGAAATGTCCCGTTCTTATTGATTAAAAACGTTCCATATTAATTGATTTCGTTGCGAGGTTTTGACCTCTATATGAGACATTTTTCAAAGACTGCATTCATTTTTAAAACAAACCATAACCTTTATTTCATAGATAAAGGTTTTAAAAAGCTTTACGTAGATTATCAAATAATGATAATCTAAAATATCCTGTTTACACACGACCATTACATAATGGTTTACAATACAAATATGTTACAACAAAATAAGTTTCTTGAATGCAGTTTTTACACAATATCATACAAGCATGGACTCCAAATCTCGTCCATATTTAAGTATGCGACAGCGGAAGCTCTTAATAATCACCTGAGAATAAACATGCTTAAAACGTCAACAAAAATGTTGGTGAGTTATAGGTTTAACCTATATATATCAAATCATAATAATAGACCACAAGATTTCATATTTCAATACACATCCCATACATAGAGATAAAAATCATTCATATGGTGAACACCTGGTAACCGACATTAACAAGATGCATATATAAGAATATCCCCATCATTCCGGGACACCCTTCGGATATGATATAAATTTCGAAGTACTAAAGCATCCGGTACTTTGGATGGGGTTTGTTAGGCCCAATAGATCTATCTTTAGGATTCGCGTCAATTAGGGTGTCTGTTCCCTAATTCTTAGATTACCAGACTTAATAAAAAGGGGCATATTCGATTTCGATAATTCAACCATAGAATGTAGTTTCACGTACTTGTGTCTATTTTGTAAATCATTTATAAAACCTGCATGTATTCTCATCCCAAAAATATTAGATTTTAAAAGTGGGACTATAACTCACTTTCACAGATTTTTACTTCGTCGGGAAGTAAGACTTGGCCACTGGTTGATTCACGAACCTATAACAATATATACATATATATCAAAGTATGTTCAAAATATATTTACAACACTTTTAATATATTTTGATGTTTTAAGTTTATTAAGTCAGCTGTCCTCGTTAGTAACCTACAACTAGTTGTCCACAGTTAGATGTACAGAAATAAATCGATAAATATTATCTTGAATCAATCCACGACCCAGTGTATACGTATCTCAGTATTGATCACAACTCAAACTATATATATTTTGGAATCAACCTCAACCCTGTATAGCTAACTCCAACATTCACATATAGAGTGTCTATGGTTGTTCCGAAATATATATAGATGTGTCGACATGATAGGTCGAAACATTGTATACGTGTCTATGGTATCTCAAGATTACATAATATACAATACAAGTTGATTAAGTTATGGTTGGAATAGATTTGTTACCAATTTTCACGTAGCTAAAATGAGAAAAATTATCCAATCTTGTTTTACCCATAACTTCTTCATTTTAAATCCGTTTTGAGTGAATCAAATTGCTATGGTTTCATATTGAACTCTATTTTATGAATCTAAACAGAAAAGTATAGGTTTATAGTCGTAAAAATAAGTTACAAGTCGTTTTTGTAAAGGTAGTCATTTCAGTCGAAAGAACGACGTCTAGATGACCATTTTAGAAAACATACTTCCACTTTGAGTTTAATCATAATTTTTGGATATAGTTTCATGTTCATAATAAAAATAATTTTCTCAGAATAGCAACTTTTAAATCAAAGTTTATCATAGTTTTTAATTAACTAACCCAAAACAGCCCGCGGTGTTACTACGACGGCGTAAATCCGGTTTTACGGTGTTTTTCGTGTTTCCAGGTTTTAAATCATTAAGTTAGCATATCATATAGATATAGAACATGTGTTTAGTTGATTTTAAAAGTCAAGTTAGAAGGATTAACTTTTGTTTGCGAACAAGTTTAGAATTAACTAAACTATGTTCTAGTGATTACAAGTTTAAACCTTCGAATAAGATAGCTTTATATGTATGAATCGAATGATGTTATGAACATCATTACTACCTTAAGTTCCTTGGATAAACCTACTGGAAAAGAGAAAAATGGATCTAGCTTCAACGGATCCTTGGATGGCTCGAAGTTCTTGAAGCAGAATCATGACACGAAAACAAGTTCAAGTAAGATCATCACTTGAAATAAGATTGTTATAGTTATAGAAATTGAACCAAAGTTTGAATATGATTATTACCTTGTATTAGAATGATAACCTACTGTAAGAAACAAAGATTTCTTGAGGTTGGATGATCACCTTACAAGATTGGAAGTGAGCTAGCAAACTTGAAAGTATTCTTGATTTTATGAAACTAGAACTTTTGAAATTTATGAAGAACACTTAGAACTTGAAGATAGAACTTGAGAGAGATCAATTAGATGAAGAAAATTGAAGAATGAAAGTGTTTGTAGGTGTTTTTGGTCGTTGGTGTATGGATTAGATATAAAGGATATGTAATTTTGTTTTCATGTAAATAAGTCATGAATGATTACTCATATTTTTGTAATTTTATGAGATATTTCATGCTAGTTGCCAAATGATGGTTCCCACATGTGTTAGGTGACTCACATGGGCTGCTAAGAACTGATCATTGGAGTGTATATACCAATAGTACATACATCTAAAAGATGTGTATTGTACGAGTACGAATACGGGTGCATACGAGTAGAATTGTTGATGAAACTGAACGAGGATGTAATTGTAAGCATTTTTGTTAAGTAGAAGTATTTTGATAAGTGTCTTGAAGTCTTTCAAAAGTGTATGAATACATATTAAAACACTACATGTATATACATTTTAACTGAGTCGTTAAGTCATCGTTAGTCGTTACATGTAAATGTTGTTTTGAAACCTTTAGGTTAACGATCTTGTTGAATGTTGTTAACCCATTGTTTATTATAACAAATGAGATGTTAAATTATTATATTATCATGATATTATGATATATAATATATCTTAGTATGATGTATATACAGTTAAATGTCGTTACAACGATAATCGTTACATATATGTCTCGTTTCGAAATCATTAAGTTAGTAGCCTTATTTTTACATATGTATTTCATTGTTAATACACTTAATAATATATTTACTTATCATTTAACATAATTAACCAAGTGTATCAATATCTTAATATGATTCATATGTACCTAGTAAGACGTTGTTATAACGATAATCGTTATATATATCGTTTTCGAGTTTCTTAAATTAATAGTCTCATTTTTATGTATATAACTCATTGTTAAAATACCTAATGAGATACATACTTATAATAAAAACATGTTAACTATATATATAACCATATATATGTCATCGTATAGTTTTTATAAGTTTTAACGTTCGTGAATCACCGGTCAACTTGGGTGGTCAATTGTCTATATGAAACATATTTCAATTAATCAAGTCTTAACAAGTTTGATTGCTTAACATGTTGGAAACATTTAATCATGTAAATATCAATCTCAATTAATATATATAAACATGGAAAAGTTCGGGTCACTACAGTACCTACCCGTTAAATAAATTTCGTCCCGAAATTTTAAGCTGTTGAAGGTGTTGACGAATCTTCTGGAAATAGATGCGGGTATTTCTTCTTCATCTGATCTTCACGCTCCCAGGTGAACTCGGGTCCTCTACGAGCTTTCCATCGAACCTTAACAATTGGTATCTTGTTTTGCTTAAGTCTTTTAACCTCACGATCCATTATTTCGACGGGTTCTTCGATGAATTGAAGTTTTTCGTTGATTTGGATTTCATCTAACGGAATAGTGAGATCTTCTTTAGCAAAACATTTCTTTAAATTCGAGACGTGGAAAGTGTTATGTACAGCCGCGAGTTGTTGAGGTAACTCTAGTCGGTAAGCTACTGGTCCGACACAATCAATAATCTTGAATGGTCCAATATACCTTGGATTTAATTTCCCTCGTTTACCAAATCGAACAACGCCTTTCCAAGGTGCAACTTTAAGCATGACCATCTCTCCAATTTCAAATTCTATATCTTTTCTTTTAATGTCAGCGTAGCTCTTTTGTCGACTTTGGGCGGTTTTCAACCGTTGTTGAATTTGGATGATCTTCTCGGTAGTTTCTTGTATAATCTCCGGACCCGTAATCTGTCTATCCCCCACTTCACTCCAACAAATCGGAGACCTGCACTTTCTACCATAAAGTGCTTCAAACGGCGCCATCTCAATGCTTGAATGGTAGCTGTTGTTGTAGGAAAATTCTGCTAACGGTAGATGTCGATCCCAACTGTTTCCGAAATCAATAACACATGCTCGTAGCATGTCTTCAAGCGTTTGTATCGTCCTTTCGCTCTGCCCATCAGTTTGTGGATGATAGGCAGTACTCATGTCTAGACGAGTTCCTAATGCTTGCTGTAATGTCTGCCAGAATCTTGAAATAAATCTGCCATCCCTATCAGAGATAATAGAGATTGGTATTCCATGTCTGGAGATGACTTCCTTCAAATACAGTCGTGCTAACTTCTCCATCTTGTCATCTTCTCTTATTGGCAAGAAGTGTGCTGATTTGGTGAGACGGTCAACTATTACCCAAATAGTATCAAAACCACTTGCAGTCCTTGGCAATTTAGTGATGAAATCTATTGTAATGTTTTCCCATTTCCATTCCGGGATTTCGGGTTGTTGAAGTAGACCTGATGGTTTCTGATGCTCAGCTTTGACCTTAGAACACGTCAAACATTCTCCTACGTATTTAGCAACATCGGCTTTCATACCCGGCCACCAAAAATGTTTCTTGAGATCCTTGTACATCTTCCCCGTTCCAGGATGTATTGAGTATCTGGTTTTATGAGCTTCTCTAAGTACCATTTCTCTCATATCTCCAAATTTTGGTACCCAAATCCTTTCAGCCCTATACCGGGTTCCGTCTTCCCGAATATTAAGATGCTTCTCCGATCCTTTGGGTATTTCATCCTTTAAATTTCCCTCTTTTAAAACTCCTTGTTGCGCCTCCTTTATTTGAGTAGTAAGGTTATTATGAATCATTATATTCATAGATTTTACTCGAATGGGTTCTCTGTCCTTCCTGCTCAAGGCATCGGCTACCACATTTGCCTTCCCCGGGTGGTAACGAATCTCAAAGTCGTAATCATTCAATAATTCAATCCACCTACGCTGCCTCATATTCAGTTGTTTCTGATTAAATATGTGTTGAAGACTTTTGTGGTCAGTATATATAATACTTTTGACCCCATATAAGTAGTGCCTCCAAGTCTTTAATGCAAAAACAACCGCGCCTAATTCCAAATCATGCGTCGTATAATTTTGTTCGTGAATCTTCAATTGTCTAGACGCATAAGCAATCACCTTCGTTCGTTGCATTAATACACAACCGAGACCTTGCTTTGATGCATCACAATAAATCACAAAATCATCATTCCCTTCAGGCAATGACAATATAGGTGCCGTAGTTAGCTTTTTCTTCAATAACTGAAACGCTTTCTCTTGTTCATCATTCCATTCAAATTTCTTCCCTTTATGCGTTAATGCAGTCAAGGGTTTTGCTATTCTGGAAAAGTCTTGGATGAACCTTCTGTAGTAACCAGCTAGTCCTAAAAACTGGCGTATGTGTTTTGGAGTTTTCGGGGTTTCCCACTTTTCAACAGTTTCTATCTTTGCCAGATCCACCTTAATACCTTCTTTGTTCACTATGTGACCGAGGAATTGAACTTCTTCCAACCAAAATGCACACTTTGAAAACTTAGCGTACAATTCTTCCTTCCTCAATACTTCTAACATCTTTCTCAAATGTTCACCGTGTTCTTGGTCATTCTTTGAGTAAATAAGTATGTCATCAATGAAAACAATGACAAACTTGTCAAGGTATGGTCCACACACTCGGTTCATAAGGTCCATGAACACAGCTGGTGCATTAGTTAAACCAAACGGCATGACCATAAACTCGTAATGACCGTAACGTGTTCTGAAAGCAGTCTTTGGAATATCATCTTCTTTCACCCGCATTTGATGATACCCGGAACGTAAGTCAATCTTTGAATAAACAGACGAGCCTTGTAGTTGATCAAATAAGTCATCGATTCTCGGTAGTGGGTAGCGGTTCTTGATGGTAAGTTTGTTCAACTCTCTGTAGTCGATACACAACCTGAATGTACCATCTTTCTTCTTGACAAACAAAACAGGAGCTCCCCACGGTGATGTGCTTGGTCGAATGAAACCACGCTCTAAAAGTTCTTGTAATTGGCTTTGTAGTTCTTTCATCTCGCTGGGTGCGAGTCTGTAAGGAGCACGAGCTATTAGTGCAGCTCCTGGTACAAGATCTATTTGAAATTCAACGGATCGATGTGGGGGTAATCCCGGTAATTCTTTCGGAAATACATCAGGAAATTCTTTTGCGACGGGAACATCATTGATGCTCTTTTCTTCAGTTTGTACTTTCTCGACGTGTGCTAGAACAGCATAGCAACCTTTTCTTATTAGTTTTTGTGCCTTCAAATTACTAATAAGATGTAGCTTCGTGTTGCCTTTTTCTCCGTACACCATTAAGGGTTTTCCTTTTTCTCGTATAATGCGAATTGCATTTTTGTAACAAACGATCTCCGCTTTCACTTCTTTCAACCAGTCCATACCGATTATCACATCAAAACTCCCTAACTCTACTGGTATCAAATCAATCTTAAATGTTTCGCTAACCAGTTTAATTTCTCGATTCCGACATATATTATCTGCTGAAATTAATTTACCATTTGCTAATTCGAGTAAAAATTTACTATCCAAAGGCGTCAATGGACAACTTAATTTAGCACAAAAATCTCTACTCATATAGCTTTTATCCGCACCCGAATCAAATAAAACGTAATCAGATTTATTGTCAATAAGAAACGTACCCGTAACAAGCTCCGAGTCTTCCTGTGCCTCTGCCGCATTAATATTGAAAACTCTTCCACGGCCTTGTCCATTCGTGTTCTCCTGGTTCGGGCAATTTCTAATAATGTGGCCTGGTTTTCCACATTTATAACAAACTACATTGGCATAACTTGCTCCGACACTACTTGCTCCGCCATTACTCGTTCCGACACCATTTGTTCCTTTCGTTCTATTAACCCCTGGTCCGTAGACCTCACACTTCGCCGCGCTATGACCATTTCTTTTACACTTGTTGCAAAATTTGGTGCAGAACCCCGAGTGATTCTTTTCACACCTTTGGCATAGCTGCTTCTGATTGTTGTTGTTGTTGCGGTTATTATTGTTGTTGGGATGATTGTTGTAGTTGCTGTTGTTGTTGTTGTTGTTGGGCCGTTTGTTGTAGTTGCGATTGATGTTGCGATTGTTGGGATAATTGTTGCGATTATTGTTGTAATTGTTGTTGTTGTTGTATTGGTGATTCTTATCACCGTTTTCCTCCCACTTTCTTTTGACTTGCTTCACATTGGCCTCTTCAGCAGTCTGTTCTTTAATTCTTTCTTCAATTTGGTTCACGAGTTTGTGAGCCATTCTACATGCCTGTTGTATGGAGGCGGGCTCGTGTGAACTTATATCTTCTTGGATTCTTTCCGGTAATCCTTTCACAAACGCGTCGATCTTCTCTTCCTCATCTTCGAATGCTCCCGGACACAATAGGCACAATTCTGTGAATCGTCTTTCGTACGTGGTAATATCAAATCCTTGGGTTCGTAACCCTCTAAGTTCTGTCTTGAGCTTATTGACCTCGGTTCTGGGATGGTACTTCTCGTTCATCAAGTGCTTGAATGCTGACCACGGTAGTGCGTACGCATCGTCTTGTCCCACTTGCTCTAGATAGGTATTCCACCATGTTAACGCAGAACCTGTGAAGGTATGCGTAGCGTACTTTACTTTGTCCTCTTCAGTACACTTACTTATGGCAAACACCGATTCGACCTTCTCGGTCCACCATTTCAATCCGATCGGTCCTTCGGTTCCATCAAATTCCAAAGGTTTGCAGGCAGTGAATTCTTTGTAGGTGCATCCTACACGATTTCCTGTACTGCTAGATCCAAGGTTATTGTTGGTATGTAGCGCAGCCTGTACTGCGGCTATGTTTGAAGCTAGAAAAGTACGGAATTCCTCTTCATTCATATTCACGGTGTGTCGAGTAGTTGGTGCCATTTCCTTCAAAATAGTCAAATGGAACAAGTTAATCATACAGAATATTAAGAGTAGTTAATAGTATTTCGTAGCATAATATGAACTCATTTATAAAAGCTTTTTCTTCATATTAGCGTTTTATAAGTTTAAATTCGGGTAGTACCTACCCGTTAAGTTCATACTTAGTAGCTAATATACAATTCAACTACTACAATTCTATATGAAAAACTGATTATAATAATATTTCGCGTTCAAACTTTTATACAATATTTTACAAACTTACAATACCGCTTATTTTACATAAAGCATGAAATATAGCACACAATAACTTTGATACAAGATAGTTGTGAAGACAATTCTAGCTAGTACACAAGTCGTTCAGCAAAGGCAATAAAGACACGTAATTCATACGTCCAGAAACAAGTCATGCATTCTGGTTTTACTAGGACTACTTCCCATCCTTGGTCTTGTGCAACATAACTGTTATGGCCGTTGATAAGACAGCGTGTTGTAACGTCATCAAAGGGACGAGGGTTACGTAATGTCCAACAGTCCCGTAACAATCTAAAAACCTCATTTCTTACCCCAATTACCGACTCCGTCACTTGTGGAAACGTTTTGTTTAATAGTTGTAGCCCGATGTTCTTGTTCTCACTTTGGTGAGAAGCGAACATTACTAATCCGTAAGCATAACATGCTTCTTTATGTTGCATGTTAGCCGCTTTTTCTAAATCACGAAGTCCAATATTCGGATATATTGAGTCAAAATAATTTCTTAACCCGTTGCGTAAAATAGCATTTGGGTTCCCCGCAATATATGCGTCAAAGTAAACACATCGTAACTTATGGGTTTTCCAATGTGATATCCCCCATCTTTCAAATGAAAGTCTCTTATAAACCAAGACATTCTTGGAACGTTCTTCGAATGTCTTACAAACTGATTTCGCCTTAAATAGTTGTGCCGAAGAATTCTGACCGACTTTAGACAAGATTTCATCAATCATGTCTCCGGGTAGGTCTCTTAAAATATTGGGTTGTCTATCCATTTTGTGTTTTTATACTGTAAAATAGACAAGAGTTAGATTCATAAAAAAAAAAAATACTTATTAATACAAGCAATTTTTACATATATCATAAAGCATAAGCACACTATATTACATATATTACACCACACGAATACAACTATCTTATTCCGACTTGCTTGTTTCTTCTTCTTCGATTTTGGTTCATTTTGCCAAGTTTCTAGGGATATATGATGTTCCCCTAATACGAACCGTCGTTATCCACATTGGTTTAGAAAAACCTGATGGTTTAGAGATTCCCGGGTCATTGTTACAACTTAAGGACTTCGGGGGTTGACGATACATATAAAGTTCATCGGGGTTGGAATTAGATTTCTCTATTTTTATGCCCTTTCCCTTATTATTTTCTTTTGCCTTTTTAAATTCAGTTGGGGTAATTTCTATAACATCATCGGAATTCTCGTCAGAATCCGATTCATCGGAGAATTGGTAATCCTCCCAATATTTTGCTTCCTTGGCGGAAACACCATTGACCATAATTAACCTTGGTCGGTTGGTTGAGTATTTTCTTTTACTTAACCGTTTTATTATTTCCCCCACCGGTTCTACTTCTTCATCCGGTTCCGATTCTTCTTCAGGTTCCGATTCTTCTTCCTGTTCCGACTCTTCTTCCGGTTCCTCTTCGGGAACTTGTGAATCAGTCCACGAATCATTCCAATTTACATTTGACTCTTCATTATTATTAGGTGAGTCAATGGGACTTGTTCTAGAGGTAGACATCTATCACATAATATCAAACGCGTTAAGAGATTAATATATCACATAATATTCACATGTTAAAAATATATAGTTTCCAACAAAATTTGTTAAGAAATCATTTTTCAAGTAAACACGGTCGAAGTCCAGACTTACTAATGCATCCTAACAAACTCGATTAAGACACACTAATGCAAAATTCTGGTTCTCTAAGACCAACGCTCGGATACCAACTGAAATGTCCCGTTCTTATTGATTAAAAACGTTCCATATTAATTGATTTCGTTGCGAGGTTTTGACCTCTATATGAGACATTTTTCAAAGACTGCATTCATTTTTAAAACAAACCATAACCTTTATTTCATAGATAAAGGTTTTAAAAAGCTTTACGTAGATTATCAAATAATGATAATCTAAAATATCCTGTTTACACACGACCATTACATAATGGTTTACAATACAAATATGTTACAACAAAATAAGTTTCTTGAATGCAGTTTTTACACAATATCATACAAGCATGGACTCCAAATCTCGTCCTTATTTAAGTATGCGACAGCGGAAGCTCTTAATAATCACCTGAGAATAAACATGCTTAAAACGTCAACAAAAATATTGGTGAGTTATAGGTTTAACCTATATATATCAAATCATAATAATAGACCACAAGATTTCATATTTCAATACACATCCCATACATAGAGATAAAAATCATTCATATGGTGAACACCTGGTAACCGACATTAACAAGATGCATATATAAGAATATCCCCATCATTCCGGGACACCCTTCAGATATGATATAAATTTCGAAGTACTAAAGCATCCGGTACTTTGGATGGGGTTTGTTAGGCCCAATAGATCTATCTTTAGGATTCGCGTCAATTAGGGTGTCTGTTCCCTAATTCTTAGATTACCAGACTTAATAAAAAGGGGCATATTCGATTTCGATAATTCAACCATAGAATGTAGTTTCACGTACTTGTGTCTATTTTGTAAATCATTTATAAAACCTGCATGTATTCTCATCCCAAAAATATTAGATTTTAAAAGTGGGACTATAACTCACTTTCACAGATTTTTACTTCGTCGGGAAGTAAGACTTGACCACTGGTTGATTCACGAACCTATAACAATATATACATATATATCAAAGTATGTTCAAAATATATTTACAACACTTTTAATATATTTTGATGTTTTAAGTTTATTAAGTCAGCTGTCCTCGTTAGTAACCTACAACTAGTTGTCCACAGTTAAATGTACAGAAATAAATCGATAAATATTATCTTGAATCAATCCACGACCCAGTGTATACGTATCTCAGTACTGATCACAACTCAAACTATATATATTTTGGAATCAACCTCAACCCTGTATAGCTAACTCCAACATTCACATATAGAGTGTCTATGGTTGTTCCGAAATATATATAGATGTGTCGACATGATAGGGCGAAACATTGTATACGTGTCTATGGTATCTCAAGATTACATAATATACAATACAAGTTGATTAAGTTATGGTTGGAATAGATTTGTTACCAATTTTCACGTAGCTAAAATGAGAAAAATTATCCAATCTTGTTTTACCCATAACTTCTTCATTTTAAATCCGTTTTGAGTGAATCAAATTGCTATGGTTTCATATTGAACTATATTTTATGAATCTAAATAGAAAAGTATAGGTTTATAGTCGGAAAAATAAGTTACAAGTCGTTTTTGTAAAGGTAGTCATTTCAGTCGAAAGAACGACGTCTAGATGACCATTTTAGAAAACATACTTCCACTTTGAGTTTAATCATAATTTTTGGATATAGTTTCATGTTCATAATAAAAATAATTTTCTCAGAATAGCAACTTTTAAATCAAAGTTTATCATAGTTTTTAATTAACTAACCCAAAACAGCCCGCGGTGTTACTACGACGGCGTAAATCCGGTTTTACGGTGTTTTTCGTGTTTCCAGGTTTTAAATCATTAAGTTAGCATATCATATAGATATAGAACATGTGTTTAGTTGATTTTAAAAGTCAAGTTAGAAGGATTAACTTTTGTTTGCGAACAAGTTTAGAATTAACTAAACTATGTTCTAGTGATTACAAGTTTAAACCTTCGAATAAGATAGCTTTATATGTATGAATCGAATGATGTTATGAACATCATTACTACCTTAAGTTCCTTGGATAAACCTACTGGAAAAGAGAAAAATGGATCTAGCTTCAACGGATCCTTGGATGGCTCGAAGTTCTTGAAGCAGAATCATGACACGAAAACAAGTTCAAGTAAGATCATCACTTGAAATAAGATTGTTATAGTTATAGAAATTGAACCAAAGTTTGAATATGATTATTACCTTGTATTAGAATGATAACCTACTGTAAGAAACAAAGATTTCTTGAGGTTGGATGATCACCTTACAAGATTGGAAGTGAGCTAGCAAACTTGAAAGTATTCTTGATTTTATGAAACTAGAACTTTTGAAATTTATGAAGAACACTTAGAACTTGAAGATAGAACTTGAGAGAGATCAATTAGATGAAGAAAAT
Source organism: Rutidosis leptorrhynchoides (assembly GCF_046630445.1). Taxonomy (NCBI): domain Eukaryota; kingdom Viridiplantae; phylum Streptophyta; class Magnoliopsida; order Asterales; family Asteraceae; genus Rutidosis; species Rutidosis leptorrhynchoides. The sequence continues at coordinate 20,771,604 of NC_092341.1, read as the reverse complement.
TGAAGAATGAAAGTGTTTGTAGGTGTTTTTGGTCGTTGGTGTATGGATTAGATATAAAGGATATGTAATTTTGTTTTCATGTAAATAAGTCATGAATGATTACTCATATTTTTGTAATTTTATGAGATATTTCATGCTAGTTGCCAAATGATGGTTCCTACATGTGTTAGGTGACTCACATGGGCTGCTAAGAGCTGATCATTGGAGTGTATATACCAATAGTACATACATCTAAAAGTTGTGTATTGTACGAGTACGAATACGGGTGCATACGAGTAGAATTGTTGATGAAACTGAACGAGGATGTAATTGTAAGCATTTTTGTTAAGTAGAAGTATTTTGATAAGTGTCTTGAAGTCTTTCAAAAGTGTATGAATACATATTAAAACACTACATGTATATACATTTTAACTGAGTCGTTAAGTCATCGTTAGTCGTTACATGTAAATGTTGTTTTGAAACCTTTAGGTTAACGATCTTGTTGAATGTTGTTAACCCATTGTTTATTATAACAAATGAGATGTTAAATTATTATATTATCATGATATTATGATATATAATATATCTTAGTATGATGTATATACAGTTAAATGTCGTTACAACGATAATCGTTACATATATGTCTCGTTTCGAAATCATTAAGTTAGTAGCCTTATTTTTACATATGTATTTCATTGTTAATACACTTAATAATATATTTACTTATCATTTAACATAAATAACTAAGTGTATCAATATCTTAATATGATTCATATGTACCTAGTAAGACGTTGTTATAACGATAATCGTTATATATATCGTTTTTGAGTTTCTTAAATTAATAGTCTCATTTTTATGTATATAACTCATTGTTAAAATACCTAATGAGATACATACTTATAATAAAAACATGTTAACTATATATATGTCATCGTATAGTTTTTATAAGTTTTAACGTTCGTGAATCACCGGTCAACTTGGGTGGTCAATTGTCTATATGAAACATATTTTAATTAATCAAGTCTTAACAAGTTTGATTACTTAACATGTTGGAAACATTTAATCATGTAAATATCAATCTCAATTAATATATATAAACATGGAAAAGTTCGGGTCACTACACAATAGGTGTTTTATGTCTCTAGATTTCTGTGCTAAGTTGAATTTACCAGCTACTGTGTTACCCGAGCCGGTTAGTGTAGAAGTAGCCGATGGTAAGACCACGCCCGTCACAACATATGTGTCTGGGGTTTGTATAGAGATCGAAGGGAAGTCTTTCCCGGTGATTTGTTTAGTGTTACCTATTCCTAGCTTTGATGTAGTATTAGGAATGGATTGGCTGAGCTCGCTTAGGGCTAATATTAAGTGCGATAGGAAAATGATTACCTTTCGTTCGACCGATGGAACCCGTGTTGTGGCCCTGGGGAGCGGGGCGGGTATAATTTTCTGTTGATAACCATGATGAAAGCGAAAAAGTCGATGACAAAGGGTTGTGATTCGTTTCTTGCGTATGTGATTGATGCGAAGAAAGAAAAGAGAACAGTGGCCGATATTCCAGTAGTATCAGAATTTCCCGAAGTGTTCCCAGATGAGTTACCAGGTCTGCCGCCGGTAAGGGAAGTCGAATATAAGATTGAGTTGGTTCCTGGAACAACTCCAGTTGCAAAAGTTCCATACCGATTAGCGCCGTCTGAAATCCGTGAAATGATGTCACAGATTCAAGAGTTATTAGATCGTGGGTTTATCCGACCGAGTTCTTCACCGTGGGGTGCTCCGGTATTGTTTGTTAAAAATAAAGATGGGTCAATGCGTATGTGTATTGATTATCGTGAATTGAACAAAAGAACAGTGAAAAATAAGTATCCATTACCTCGAATAGACGATTTGTTCGATCAGTTACAGGGTGCTTCATTCTTTTCCAAGATAGATTTATGATCCGGGTATCATCAGGTTCGTGTTGCTGAATCAGATATACCGAAAATAGCGTTCAGAACTATGTATGGTCATTATGAATTTCTTGTCATGCCGTTTGGGTTGACGAATGCGCCAGCAGTCTTCATAGATTTAATGAATAGAGTGTGTCGTCCGTTCTTAGATAAGTTTGTGATTGTGTTCATAGATGATATACTAGTGTATTCAAAGACATAGAGTGAACATGCTGAACACCTGAGATAGGTTTTAAACTTGTTGAAACGTGAGCAACTATTTGCAAAATTTTCAAAGTGTGAATTTTGGTTACGTGAAGTGCAGTTTTTGGGTCATGTGATTTGTGCTGAAGGTATAAAAGTTGATCCGACAAAGATAGAAGCGGTAATGAATTGGAATTCTCCGAAGACTCCGACTGAGATTAAGAGTTTTCTGGGATTGGCTGGTTATTATCGCAGGTTTATCAAAGATTTTTCTAAAATAGCGGGTCCGTTGACTAAGTTGACTCGTAAAGATGTAACCTTTCGATGGACTGATGAACAGGAAAAGGCTTTTCAGATTTTGAAATAGCTACTGTGTCAGGCACCAGTGTTAGCTTTACCAGAAGGTTCAGACGACTTCGTGGTATACTGTGATGCGTCATATGCTAGGTTGGGTTGTGTATTAATGGAAAGAGATAAAGTAATCGCTTACGCCTCGCGACAATTGAAAGTTCATGAGAAGAACTATCCAGTGCATGATCTTGAAATGGCTGCAGTAGTGTTTGCTTTGAAACTGTGGAGACACTATTTGTATGGAACTCATTGTGTTATTTGTACAGATCATAAGAGTTTGCAGTATATCTTCTCACAGAAAGAATTGAATATGCGTCAGAGACGATGGCAAGAGTTGATCAAAGATTATGATTGTGAAATTAAATACAATCCGGGTAAGGCAAATGTGGTTGCAGATGCTTTAAGTTGCAAAAAGTCTAGTGAGAATGTTAAATTCCTACGTTTGAGTATAACTTCAGATTTGATTGACCAATTGAAAATTGTTCAAGCCATTGCTTTGGAAGATGAACATGTTGAATCTGAACTTATGACTAAACGAAAATTTGACCTAGCCGATGACTCACGTGGACTTAAAACCTTTCATGATCGTGTTTGGGTGCTTATGCTTGGAGACTTGAGGGAATTAATCTTGACATAAGCTCACAAATCCAGGTTGACAGTACATCCGGGTAGTAATAAGATGTATCATGATTTGAAAATAGTGTATTGGTGGCCGACAATGAAAACAGATATCGCTCGATATGTCAAAAAGTGTCATATTTGTGCTCAGATGAAGGCAGAACATCAGTAACCTTATGGTTCGTTACATCAGTTACAGATTCCAGAGTGGAAATGGGAACATATAACGATGGATTTTGTGACCAAATTACCTCGAACTCAGAAAAGACATGATATGATTTGGGTAATAGTGGATCGTCTAACTAAAAGTGCTCATTTTCTTGCTACTCATGAAACAGCTTTGTTAAGTGAGTTAGCCGAATTGTATGTGAAAGAAATAGTTAGTCGACATGGTGTGCCATTATCGATCGTTTCAGACAGAGATTCCAGATTTGTGTCGAATTTTTAGAATAGTCTACAATAGAATCAGGGTACACGTGTGAATTTAAGTACAGCTTACCATCCTCAGACAGACGGTCAGAGTGAAAGAACGATACAGACTTTGGAGGATATGTTAAGGGCTTGTGTGTTAGAATACGGTGGTTCGTGGGATACCCATTTGCCATTGGTTGAATTCGCGTATAATAATTCATATCATTCGAGTATATGGATGCTGCCCTATGAAATGTTGTACGATCGTCGTTGCAGAACTCCGACTTGTTGGTTAGAAGCCGGGGAGAAACAGTTTGCAGGTCCCGAAATTGTTCAAATGACAGCCGAAAAAGTTGCAATTGCGCGAGAAAAGTTGAAAGCCGCTAGAGATAGGCAGAAAATGTATGCTGATCCGCGTAGACGTCTGGTAACCTTTAGTGTGGGTGAACGAGTGTATCTGAAAGTTTCGCCGTGGAAAGGGGTTATCAGATTCGGTAACCGTGGTAAGTTAGCACCGAGATTTATTGGACAATTTCAGATCAGTGAAGTGTTGAATGATCAGACTGTGGTGTTAGATCTTCCGCAAGAGTTAGCCGGTATTCATAATACAATTAACGTGTGTTATCTTCGTAAGTGTAAAATCGATGATGAAACGCAACTCCTTCCTTTAAAAGATTTAAGGGTCGATTTGAATAAGAAATTGGTGGAAGAGCCGGTCCGTGTAGTTGACTGAAAGGTGACTAAGTTGAGAAATAAAGAGATACCGATGGTGTTGATTGAATGGAAACACAGTTTGGGTTCTAACCTTACGTGGGAGACAGAAGAGTTGATGAGAAACCGCTACCCTCGTTTGTTTGACCAAGACCAAATTCTGAGGACGGAATCTTCTTAAGGGGGGGTGGATTTGTAACAGACTGAAACCCGGGCTAGTTGTAAGTTGCCTATTTTGCCCGTAGAGTTTGTGCTTAGTCTTAAGTGCTTTTATTTTAATTATTTTATAAGTGTTTTATTATATTTGTGTTGTGACCAGTTTGTGACAAGGGTCCCAGAACAGTTTGTTTATTTTATTTGGACCTCGTTTGGGTTACCTAATCTTGTGCGAAAGATATCAGATAACTGGTAAATACCCGTGTGTGATGGGGTATTGCGTTTTAACACAAACATAAGCTGGTGACCAGCTCCTTTCTTGAAGTTTCCTGATTTTTCCTTTCTCTCACTTACACTCTCACCTAACCTCATCTTCATCATTTCAAACAACCCTAAATCATTTGATCTCGAATTGAAGCTTGATTTTAGTGTCAAAACGTTCCTTATGTCATTGTGATTCTAACAAGGTAAAGTTTGTAAGATTTCATGATCAAATCTGTGATTAAATGGGTTTTTAAGTTAGTTTTTGTTAAAATGGGGTTTTGTGTCAAATTGGTTCAATTTGTTGTTGTTTGTGCATAAAAGTTGTGGGTTTATGTTTCTAAATGTCTAGTGTAAAAGATGTAACCAGTTTTGAGGTCAAAAACGTGTCCAAAGTCGAGATTTGGTGATTTTGGGTTGAAACCCGTCACTTTGCTGCTGTTGCAGCTGATGAACTGACCTCGTTTGGGTTACCTAATCTTGTGCGAAAGATATCAGATAATCTTGTGCATAAGTGTTAAGCATGAAAATTTTAGCAGACGCATTTTTTTACTAATTTGCTATAATTCCCTGTCAGTGTGTCTAATCTTGATGGGAACACTATTCTAACTTGGTTTTTGCTGTTCTCGGGAGATAAGGACAAGGAGGAAGCTCAGAAATAATAACTGAGCAGTTGTTGGTAATTGGTGAGTGGGTCTATCTCCGGATAGAGTTTAAGTAGCATATCATGCTACTGTAGTTGACTCTTTTACCATGCATAGTGTAGAAATTTCCATGTTAGAATGATATAGTATGCCTGATGTTGTATGTAAATTATGTGTACACTGTGTGAACGGCACCAGTCGGGCCTAGGGAGACTGGGGACTCGAGACCGTTCTTAGGTGAGGTTAGAGTCCGTATGAGGTCAACCGTGCCTAGGGGAGGTTGGGTCCATAGGCTACTGATTGTGAAGTATAGTGTGAATGATGCACCCCCTGCATCTGGATAACTATACTGTGAATTGAGTAGCAGGGACTATCAGTAGACTCAGGCCCGATCAGCTGGGAGTCATGTGCTCGTACAAGCCGCCGATCCTCATATTGTCTTATTGTATGCTAGTTGGTTGTTAGTAAGTATTGTTGATGTATATAGCTTGTGTGTGGCTTAAGCTATATCTGTTAGATAGAATCCATTCACTTAGCGGTGCGCTAATCCCCCACATATTTACCCCTTGCAGGTTTAGGTACTGCTAGTCGGGACGGGTGCTAATGCAGAAGACATGTTTGACAACCCAACTCTGATGTGGACTTTTGTATAAATAATGTTTTGTAATAACGTAACACTGCTGTGTAAGTTTAAACTTAATTATACGATTTAATGTAATGACGTGACTTATATTGTGTTTTTTTTATTAAAGTCTTCCGCTGTGTATAAAAAAAATGGCCGGTGTTACAATCGGTCTCCGGAAATTGATCAAAATGCCTTATTTCGAAAAGCGTTTAACAATATACCTAAAAAAATAAAATGTCTCCTCTAAAAGCACCACACACGGTGTGCGGTGGCCTGTACGTGATTCGTGTTACTCAGATAATCACCGAGATAATCTATCTTCATCGCAACACGCACCAAATACAGGGGCGACACGTGGTGTGTGTGGTGACTTGCAGCCCAACTTTGAATGGTCATATCTGTAGTGACCTGAACTTTTCCATGTTTATATATATTAATTGGGATTGATATTTACATGACTAAATATTTCCAACGTGTTAAGCAATCAAACTTGTTAAGACTTGATTAAATGAAATAAGTTTCATATAGACAATTGATCACCCAAGTTGACCGACAATTCACGAACGATACAAAATTGTAAAAACTACATGTTGTGGTATATATAGACATATATATATGGTTGACATAAGATTATGATGAGTAAGTATCTCACTAAATATATTAACAATGTGTGATATACATAAGAAATGAGATTACTAAGTTAAGAAACTCGAAATGATATATATAATGATTATCGTTATGATAACGTCTACTAAATACATATGTATCATATTAAGATATTGATACACTATATTTAACATGATAAAATGATATTTAAATATATCATTAAGTGTGTTAACAATGAACTACATATGTAAAAACAAGACTACTAACTCAAGAATTACGAAACGAGACTTATATGTAACGATTATCGTTGTAACGATATTTTAATGTATATATCATATTAAGAGATATTCATACATCATAATATCATGATAATATAATAATTTAATATCTCATTTGATATAATAAACATTGGGTTAACAACATTAATTGAGATCGTTAACTTAAAGGTTTCAAAACAACACTTACATGTAACGACTAACGAAGACTTAACGACTCCATTAGAATGTATATACATGTTGTGTTTTGATATGTACTCTTACACTTTTGAAAGACTTCAAGACACATATCAAATTACTTCTACTTAATAAAAATGCTTACAATTACATCCTCGTTCAGTTTCATCAACAATTCTACTCGTATGCACCCGTATTCGTACTCGTACAATACACAGCTTTTAGATGTATGTACTATTGGTATATACACTCCAATGATCAGTTCTTAGTAGCCCATGTGAGTCACCTAACACATGTGGGAACTATCATTTGGCAACTAGCATGAAATATCTCATAAAATTACAAAAATATTAGTAATCATTCATGACTTATTTACATGAAAACAAAATTACATATCCTTTATATCTAATCCATATACCAACGACCAAAAATACCTACAAACACTTTCATTCTTCAATTTTCTTCATCTAATTGATCTCTCTCAAGTTCCATCTTCAAGTTCTAAGTGTTCTTCATAAATTCCATAAGTATAGTTTCATAAAAATCAAGAATACTTTCAAGTTTGCAAGTCTACTTCCAAGCTTTCTAATCCATTCCAAGTAATCATCTAAGATCAAGGAACCTTTGTTATTTACAGTAGGTTATCTTTCTAATTCAAGGTAATATTCATATTCAAACTTTGATTCAATTTCTACAACTATAACAATCTTATTTCGAGTGAAAATCTTACTTGAACTGTTTTCGTGTCATGATTCTGCTTCAAGAACTTTCAAGCCATCCAAGGATCCTTTGAAGCTCGATCCATTTTTCTCATTTTAAGTAGTTTTATCCAGAAAACTGTAGGTAGTAATGATGTTCATAACATCATTCGATTCATACATATAAAGCTATCTTATTCGAAGGTTTAAACTTGTAATCACTATAACATAGTTTAGTTAATTCTAAACTTGTTCGCAAACAAAAGTTAATCCTTCTAACTTGACTTTTAAAATCAACTAAACACATGTTCTATATCTATATGATATGCTAACTTAATGATTTAAAACCTGAAAACACGATGAACACCATAAAATCGGATATACGCCGTCGTAGTGAAACCGGGGGCTGTTTTGGTTTGGATAATTAAAAACTATGATAAACTTTGATTTAAAAGTTGTTCTTCTGGGAAAATTATTTTTCATATGAACATGAAACTATATCCAAAAATCTTGGTTATACTCAAAGTGAAAGTATGTTTTTCAAAATGGTCATCAAGATGTCGTTCTTTCGACGGAAATGACTACCTCTTTAGTAATTGACATGTAACTTAAATTTTTGACTATAAACCTATAATTTTTCTGTTTGAATTCTTAAATTAGAGTTCAATATGAAACCATAGCAATTTGATTCACTCAAAACGGATTTAAAATGAAGAAGTTATGGGTAAAACAAGATTGGATATTTTTGATCTTTTTAGCTACGGGAAATGTTTAACAAATCTATACAAATCATATCCTAGCTAACTTATATTGTATTATACATGTATTCTAATATATTATGTAATCTTGGGATACCATAGACACGTATGCAAATGTTTTGACATATCATATCAACCCATGTATATATATTTTTTGGAACAACCATAGACACTCTATATGCAGTAATGTTGGAGTTAGTTATACAGGGTTGAGGTTGATTCCAAAAATATATATACTTTGAGTTGTGATTTAGCCTGAGATGTGTATACACTGGGTCGTGGATTGATTCAAGATAATATATATCGATTTATTTCTGTACATCTAACTATGGACAACTAGTTGTAGGTTACTAACGAGGACAGCTGACTTAATACACTCAAATCTTTAAAACATAATAAAAATGGTTGTAATTATATTTTGATCATACTTTGATATATATGTACATATTTGTATAGGTTCGTGAATCGATCCGTGGCCAAGTCTTATTTTCGAGGAAGGAAATATCTGTGAAAGTGAGTTATAGTCCCACTTTTAAAATCTAATATTTTTGGGATGAGAATACATGCAGGTTTTATAAATGATTTACAAAATAGACACAAGTACGTGAAACTACATTCTATGGTTGAATTATCGAAATCGAATATGCCCCTTTTTATTAAGTCTGGTAATCTAAGAATTAGGGAACAGACACCCTAATTGACGCGAATCCTAAAGATAGATCTATTGGGCCTAACAAACCCCATCCAAAGTACCGGATGCTTTAGTACTTCGAAATTTATATCATATCCGAAGGGTGTCTCGGAATGATGGGGATATTCTTATATATGCATCTTGTTAATGTCGGTTACCAGGTGTTCACCATATGAATGATTTTTATCTCTATGTATGGGATGTGTATTGAAATATGAAATCTTGTGGTCTATTGTTACGATTTGATATATATAGGTTAAACCTATAACTCACCAACATTTTTGTTGACATTTAAAGCATGTTTATTCTCAGGTGAATATTAAGAGCTTCCGCTGTTGCATACTAAAATAAGGACAAGATTTGGAGTCCATGTTTGTATAATATTGTGTAAAAACTGCATTCAAGAAACATATGTCGATGTAATATATTTCTATTGTAAACCATTATGTAATGGTCGTGTGTAAACAGTATATTTTAGATTATCATTATTTGATAATCTACGTAATATTTTTAAAACCTTTATTGATAAAATAAAGGTTATGGTTGTTTTAAAAATGAATGCAGTCTTTGAAAAACGTCTCATATAGAGGTCAAAACCTCGCAACGAAATCAATTAATATGAAATGTTTATAATCAATATGAATGGGATATTTCAGTTGGTATCCGAGCGTTGGTCTTAGAGAACCAGAAAATTTGCATTAGTGTGTCTGATCGAGTTTGTTAGGATGCATTAGTAAGTCTGGACTTCGACCGTGTTTTCTTTAAAAATGATTGCTTAACATTTTTGTTGGAAACTATATATTATTAACATGTAAATATTATGTGATATATTAATCTCTTAACATGTTTGATATTGTGTGATAGATGTCTACCTCTAGCACAAATCCCATTGACTCACCTAATAATAACGAAGAGTCGAATTTATATTGGCAAGATTCACAAGTTCCCGAAGAACCGGAAGAAGAGGAAACGGAACCTGAAGAAGAGGAACCGGAAGAAGAGGAACCAGAAGAAGAGGAACCGGAAGAAGAAGAGGTTCCAGAGGGGGGAATAGTAGGAACCACAGAAAACCGGTCAAATAAAAGAAAATCCTCAACCAATGGACCAAAGTTAATAATGGTCAATGGTGTTTCCGCTAAGGAAGCAAAATATTGAAAAAATTACCAATTTTTCGATGAATCGGATCCTGATGAGGATTCCGATGATGTTATAGAAATTACCCCGACCCAATTTAATGAGGCAAAAGAAAATAATAAGGGAAAAGGCATCAAAATAGAGAAATCTGATTCCGACCCAGATGAACTTTATATGTACCGTCAACACCCGTATTTTCAATATCGTGACAATAACCCGGGAACCTCTAAACCACCAGGTTTTTCTAAACCAATGTGGAAAATGACGACTCGTATTAGAGGAACATCATATATCCCTAGAAGATTAGGAAAAAGAACCAAGTCCGAAGAAGAAGAAACCAGTGATTCAGATTAGAGGGGTGTGAGCATGTTGTGTAATAAATGTATTGTAGTGTGCTTGTACTTTTATGTTCTATGTAAAAATTGCTTGTATTGTTTGTTATTACGAATCTAATCCTTGTCTATTTTACAGTATAAAAATAAAATGGACGTTAAGGGTAGACAACCGAATATTTTAGAAGACCTACCAGAGGATATGATTGAGGAAATCTTGTCTAGAGTCGGTCAGAATTCATCAGCACATTTAGTTATGGCGAAATTAACTTGTCAAACATTTGAAAGACTTTCCAGAAATGTCTTAGTTTATAAAAGGTTTTCCTTTGATAGGTGGGGTATATCACATTGGGGAGACTTTAAGTTACGCCGTGTTTTCTTTAAAGCGTTAAATGCGGGGAACCCAAATGCAATTTTACGCTACGGGTTAAGAACCTATTTTGACTCAACATATCCCAACATAGGATTTCGTGAATTAGAAAGAGCTTCTAACATGCAACATAAAGAAGCATGTTATGCTTACGGGTTAGTGATGTTCGCTTCTTACCAAAGTGAGAAAAAGAATATCGGATTGCAGCTTTTAAATAAAACTTTCCCACAAGTGACGGATTCAGTAGTTGGGGTGAGAAACAAGGTTTTTAGATTATTACGGGGCTGTTGGACATTACGAAACCCTCGTCCTTTTGACGACATTACAACATGCTGCCTAGCCAATGGTCATAACGGTTATTTTCCACAAGACCAAGGATGGGAAGTCATCTTAGTAAAACCAGAATGCATGACTTGTTTCTGGACTTATGAATTACGTGTCTTTATTTACTTTGCTGAACAACTTGCGTATTAACTAGATTTATCTTCAAAACTGTCCTGTATCATAGTGTACTATATTTCATGTTATATGTAATATAGCGAAGTTGTAAGTTTGAAGAATATTTGTATGTGATATATTATTATAATCAGTTTTTCATATGCAATTGTAGTAGTTGAATAGTATATTAGCTACTAAGTATGAACTTAACGGGTAGGTAGTACCCGAATTTAAACTTATAAAATGCTAATATGAAGAAAAAGCTTTTATAAATGAGTTCATATTATGCTACGAGATACTATTGACTACTCTTAATATTCTGTATGATTAAATTGTTTCATTTGACTATTTTGAAGGAAATGGCACCGACTACTCGACACACCTTGAATATGAGCGAAGAGGAATTTCGTGCCTTTCTTGCTTTAAACATAGCCGCAGTACAGGTCGCGCTACATACCAACAATAACTCTGAATCTAGCAATACAGCTAACGGCGCAAGAAATCGTGTAGGATGCTCCTACAAGGAATTCACTGACTGCAAACCTTCAGAATTTGATGGGACCGAAGGACCAATCGGATTGAAACAATGGACCGAGAAAGTTGAATCGGTGTTTGCCATAAGTAAGTGTGCTAAAGGAGACAAAGTGAAGTACGCTACGCATACCTTCACAGGTATTGCGTTAATATGGTGGAATACCTATCTAGACCAAGTGGGACATGATGCTGCTTACGCACTACCGTGGTCAGCATTCAAGCACTTGATGAACGAGAAGTACCGTCCCAGAACCGAGGTCAATAAGCTCAAGTCAGAACTTAGAGGGTTACGAACACAGGGATTTGATATTACTTCGTACAAAAGACGATTAACAGAATTGTGCCTATTGTGTCCGAGAGCGTTCGAAGATGAGGAAGAGAAGATCGACATGTTTGTGAAAGGGTTACCGGAGAGAATCCAAGAAGATATAAGTTCACACGAGCCTGCCTCCATATAAAAGGCATGTAGAATGGCTCACAAACTAGTGAACCAGATTGAGGGAAGAATTAAAGAACAGGCAGCCGAAGAGGCCAATGTGAAGCTAGTCAAAAGAAAGTGGGAGGAAAACGGTGATAAGAGTCACCAAAACAACAACAACTATCCCAACAATCGCAACATCAATCGCAACTACAACAAATGGCACAACAACAACAACAACTACAACAATCATCCCAACAACAATAACAACCGCAACAACAACAACAACAATCAGAAGCAGCTATGCCAAAGGTGTGAAAAGTATCACTCGGGGTTCTGCACCAAATTTTGCAGCAAGTGTAAAAGAAATGGTCATAGCGCAGCGAAGTGTGAGGTCTATGGACCAGGGGTTAACAGAACAAAAGGAACAAATGGTGTCGGAACGAGTAATGGCGGAGCAAGTAGTGTCGGAGCAAGTTATGCCAATGTAGTTTGTTATAAATGTGGAAAACCGGGCCACATTATTAGAAATTACCCGAACCAGGAGAACACGAATGGACAAGGCCGCAGAAGAGTTTTCAATATTAATGCGGCAGAGGCACAGGAAGACCCGGAGCTTGTTACAGGTACGTTTCTTATTGACAATAAACCTGCTTACGTTTTATTTGATTCGGGTGCGGATAGAAGCTATATGAGTAGAGATTTTTGTGCTAAATTAAGTTGTCCATTGACGCCGTTGGATAGTAAATTTTTACTCGAATTAGCAAACGGTAAATTAATTTCAGCAGATTATATATGCCAGAATCTAGAAATTAAACTGGGTAGTGAAATATTTAAGATTGATTTGATACTAGTAGAGTTAGGGAGTTTTGATGTAATAGTTGGCATGGACTGGCTGAAGGAGATGAAAGCAGAGATCGTATGTTACAAAAATGCAATTCGCATTGTACGAGAAGAAGGAGAACCCTTAATGGTGTACGGAGAAAAGGGCAACACGAAGCTACATCTTATTAGTAATTTGAAGGCACAAAAACTAATAAGAAAAGGTTGCTATGCTGTTCTAGCACACGTCGAGAAAGTACAAACTGAAGAAAAGAGCATCAATGATGTTCCCGTCGTAAAAGAATTTCCCGATGTATTTCAAAAAGAATTACCGGGACTACCTCCACATCGATCTGTTGAATTTCAAATAGATCTTGTACCAGGAGCTGCACCAATAGCTCGTGCTCCTTACAGACTCGCACCCAGCGAGATGAAAGAACTGCAAAGCCAAATGCAAGAACTATTAGAACGTGGTTTCATTCGACCAAGTACATCACCATGGGGAGATCCTATTTTGTTTGTCAAGAAGAAGGATGGTACATTTAGGTTGTGTATTGACTACAGAGAGTTGAATAAACTTACCATCAAAAACCGTTATCCACTGCCGAGAATTGATGACTTATTTGATCAACTACAAGGCTCGTCGGTTTATTCGAAAATCGATTTACGTTCTGGATATCATCAAATGCGAGTAAAGGAGGATGATATTCCAAAAACTACTTTTAGGACGCGTTATGGTCATTACGAGTTTATGGTTATGCCGTTTGGATTGACTAACGCACCAGCTGTGTTCATGGATCTTATGAACCGAATGTGTGGGCCATATCTTGACAAGTTTGTCATTGTTTTCATCGATGACATACTTATTTACTCAAAGAATGATCAAGAGCACGAAGAACATTTGAGAAAAGTGCTAGAAGTATTGAGGAAAGAAAAACTGTACACTAAGTTTTCAAAGTGTGCATTTTGGTTGGAAGAAGTTCAATTCCTCGGTCACATAGTGAACAAAGAAGGTATCCAGGTGGACCCGACAAAGATCGAAACCGTTGAAAAGTGGGAAACCCCAAAAACTCCGAAGCATATACGTCAATTTTTAGGATTGGCTGGTTACTACAGAAGATTCATCCAAGATTTCACCAAAATAGCAAAACCCTTGACTGTATTAACGCATAAAGGGAAGAAATTTGAATGGAAGGATGAACAAGAGAAGGCATTTTAGTTATTGAAGAAAAAGCTAACTACGGCACCTATATTGTCATTGCCTGGAGGGAATGATGATTTTGTGATTTATTGTGACGCATTAAAGCAAGGTCTCGGTTGTGTATTAATGCAACGAACGAAGGTGATTGCTTATGCGTCTAGACAATTGAAGATTCACGAGCAAAATTATACAACTCACGATATGAAATTGGGTGCTGTTGTTTTTGCATTAAAGACTTGGAGGCTTTATTTATATGGAGTCAAAAGTATTATATATACCGACCACAAAATTCTCCAACATATATTTAATCAAAAGCAACTGAATATGAGACAACGTAGGTGGATTGAACTGTTGAATGATTATGATTTTGAGATTCGATACCACCCATGGAAGGCGAATGTGGTAGCCGACGCTTTGAGTAGAAAGGACAGAGAACCTATAAGGGTAAAAGCTATGAATATAATCATTCGTACTAACCTTACTACTCAAATAAAGGAGGCGCAACAGGGGTTGTAAAAGAAGGAAAGTTGAAGAATGAGATACCCAAAGGATCAGAGAAATATCTTAATATTCGGGAAGACGAAACCCGATATAGGGCTTATAGAATTTGGGTACCAAGGTTTGGAGATGTGAGAGAAATGGTACTTAAAGAAGCACATAAAACTAGATATTCAATACATCCCGGAGCGGGGAAGATGTATAAAGATCTTAAGAAACACTTTTGGTGGCCGGGTATGAAAGCCGATATTGCTAAATATGTAGGAGAATGTTTGACGTGTTCTAAGGTCAAAGCTGAACATCAGAAACCATCAGGTCTACTACAACAACCTAAAATCCCGGAATGGAAATGGGAAAATATTACCATGGATTTCATTACTAAATTGCCAAGGACTGCAAGTGGTTATGATACTATTTGGGTAATAGTTGATCGTCTCACCAAGTCAGCACACTTCCTGCCAATGAGAGAAGATGACAAAATGGAGAAGTTGGCTCGATTGTATTTGAAGGAGGTTGTCTCCAGACATGGAATACCCGTCTCTATTATCTCTGATAGGGATGGTAGATTTGTTTCAAGGTTATGGCAGACGTTGCAACAAGCATTAGGGACTCGTCTAGACATGAGTACTGCCTATCATCCACAAACTGATGGGCATAGCGAAAGGACGATACAAACGCTTGAAGACATGCTACGAGCATGTGTTATTGATTTCGGAAACAGTTGGGATCGACACCTACCGTTAGCAGAATTTTCCTACAACAACAGTTATCATTCTAGTATTGAGATGGCGCCGTTTGAGGCACTTTATGGTAGAAAGTGAAGGTCTCCAATTTGTTGGAATGAAGTGGGGGATAGACATATTACGGGTCCGGAGATAATACAAGAAACTACCGAGAAAATCATTCAAATTCAACAACGATTGAAAACTGCTCAGAGTCAACAAAAGAGCTACGCGGACAGTAAAAGAAAAGATATAGAGTTTGAAATTGGAGAAATGGTCATGCTTAAGGTTTCACCTTGGAAAGGCGTTGTTCGATTTGGTAAACGGGGGAAACTAAATTCAAGGTACATTGGACCATTCAAGATTATAGATCGTGTCGGACCAGTAGCTTACCAACTGGAGCTACCTCAACAACTCGCGGCTGTACATAAAACTTTTCACGTCTCGAATTTGAAGAAATGTTTTGCTAAAGAAGATCTCACTATTCCGTTGAACGAAATCCAAATCAATGAAAAACTTCAATTCATTGAAGAACCCGTCGAAATAATGGATCGTGAGGTTAAGAGACTTAAGCAAAACAAGATACCGATTGTTAAGGTTCGATGAAATGCTCGTAGAGGACCCGAGTTCACCTGGGAGTGTGAAGATCAGATGAAGAAGAAATACCCGCATCTATTTCCAGAAGATTCGTCAACACCTTCAACAGCTTAAAATTTCGGGACGAAATTTATTTAACGGGTAAGTACTGTAGTGACCCGAACTTTTCCATGTTTATATATATTAATTGGGATTGATATTTACATGACTAAATGTTTCCAACATGTTAAGCAATCAAACTTGTTAAGACTTGATTAAATGAAATAAGTTTCATATAGACAATTGATCACCCAAGTTGACCGGCGATTCACGAACGTTACAAAATTGTAAAAACTATATGTTGTGGTATATATAGACATATATATATGGTTGACATAAGATTATGATGAGTAAGTATCTCAATAAATATATTAACAATGTGTGATATACATAATAAATGAGATTACTAAGTTAAGAAACTCGAAATGATATATATAACGATTATCGTTATGATAACGTCTACTAAATACATATGTATCATATTAAGATATTGATACACTATATTTAACATGATAAAATGATATTTAAATATATCATTAAGTGTGTTAACAATGAACTACATATGTAAAAACAAGACTACTAACTCAAGAATTACGAAACGAGACTTATATGTAACGATTATCGTTATAACGATATTTTAATGTATATATCATATTAAGAGATATTCATACATCATAATATCATGATAATATAATAATTTAACATCTCATTTGATATAATAAACATTGGGTTAACAACATTAATTGAGATCGTTAACTTAAAGGTTTCAAAACAACACTTACATGTAACGACTAACGAAGACTTAACGAATCCATTAGAATGTATATACATGTTGTGTTTTGATATGTATTCTTACAATTTTGAAAGACTTCAAAACACATATCAAAGTACTTCTACTTAACAAAAATGCTTACAATTACATCCTCGTTCAGTTTCATCAACAATTCTACTCGTATGCACCCGTATTCGTACTCGTACAATACACAGCTTTTAGATGTATATACTATTGGTATATACACTCCAATGATTTAACGACCCATCAAAGTACACTTGACGACCATCGTTATCTTAGTCTCACAGCTTGATCGAAACTCTATATGAATTTAATAAAACAACCTTGCATTCTTTATTTAAAAATGATTTTCTATAAAGGAAACCTACCCAAAATGTATAAGTTTAGAAAAACTATACATAAATACTTTAACTAAAAGTTGACCAAAACAATGTCAATAAAACCCACTATTTAATGTATCAAAATAGAATGCAAGTTAATGTTTAGCAAAAGCTGCCATCATAAATATGCAGACTCTCTAAGCACAGCGGAAGCAATCAATCATGAACCTGAGAATAAAACATGCGAGTAACTGTCAACAAAAATGTTGAGTGAATTATAGGTTTAATATTGCAAACAATATTTAATTTAAACCATCAAAATTTATGTTTGAAAACACAAAAAACTCCTTTTTGAACCACAAAATTATATGCTAGAAAACATATAAAAATATTATTCCATTTTCCGTGAGCCACCTGGTAACCACTTAACCATTTATTTACCATTGCCAAACACAATAAATAATATACACCGAACAAGTGTATCTTCAACTAAATACGAAGTACTAAACATTCCGATTATAAATTGCTAGCGCGACTAGCTCGAAATGGGGTTGTCAAACCCGATAGATCTATCCATATGATTTGCGTTCACCAGTAGAAACCAGTGATTACAGTTACCAGACTAGGGAATATTTTTGTTCAACTCACAATGAATAATTTAAACCAACCTCCACTTGTGTCCAAAATATAAAATACATTGCATGTATTCTCATTCCAAAAGATTTAAAATAGAAAAAAATGGGACTATAACTCACCTTAAATAGCAAACGAAGTAACCACACAAATATGCGAACAGCAAATGAAGTAAAGTGATCAGGAATGATCACAACGCTGACCTATAAATAAAGCAGGTCGATATAAATAACTAACTTAGGTCAAGTCTTAGTATGATAGCTATTGTACATGTTGCAAGTAGACATAGAACAACACTCAACATGCATCGGTTTGATCGAAACAGTGTACGGACACACACTTTCTATTTTTAGAAAGTTTCTATTTTTAGCAGGTTTCCATTTTTGGAAAGTTTCTATTTTAGGAAAGTTTCTATTTTTGGAAAGTTTCTATTTTTGGAAAGTTTCTATTTTTGAAAAATTTCCAAATTTAGAAAGTTGCTATTTTAGGAAAGTTTATAAGTTAGGAAAGTTTCCTTAATTAAAAGTCAACAAAAGTCAACTGAAAGTCAAAGTCAACTGAAAGTCAGCTCAAAAGTCAACCTCGGTCAAACATAGTCAACATTAATTTTAAAAGCGTAAGTTGTAATAATAATATAAGTTATAATGTTAATTAAAGTTGAATATGTATAATTAGGTCATAACATAAGTTTAATTAAATTAAAATGAATAATTAAAGTTAACATAAGTTTAATTGATATAATTAATATGACATAAGTATTTAATTAATTAATTAAATATTTTTCATAATATAAGTATTATTAATTAATAATAAATTTTAAATCATATCATAAGTATTATTAATTAATAATGAAGTATTAATCATATCATAAGTTTCTAATTATAATTATTAAATCATAAGTATTTAATAATTAAATTATAATTAAATAATAACTGAGCCTTATAATAATTAAATAATTAGTTAATCTTTATTATAAGTCTTATAATAATAATCTTATAATATAAGTTTAATACTTATCATAAGTATTTTCCATTAATAATAAAAGTATTATTAATCATAAGTTTAATTAAAATGTTAATTAAATCATAAGTAATAATTAAATGATATAATAAATATATATCATAAGTCTTAAATTATAATAATTACTTTTTATATCATAAGTAATTAAATGATAATGAAATTCATTATTTATATCATAAGTTTAATAATTAATCACATGTTTTAAATCAAAAGTTCATCGGGTCGTATCTTGAGCCCCAGGTGTTGGTTTTCGGCGAGCCTTACATATATCTTCGCCTAATCAAACCACCCGACACTTTGGTACACTCAAGAACACACCAAGAACAGCCCAAAAGTTGTGGTGATCAGCCAAGACATCACTTGAAACTTTAATTCAATCAAAATCGTGTTTTAGACGCAACGGGTGATTCGTGGCTCGGATTTAGATGACCCGAACATGAAATTTCATCCCATCATTGATCCTAACACACTAACACACCCTAAAGTCACCAAATATGGTCACAAATTCAGACCAAACCTGGTTAATACCAATATCACATTTCAATCTTAACAAAATACCACTTTGATCATATCTAGGGCTCCGGGAATTGAAACGACATGAATCCGGAGTCTAAAATTAATGTATTGATGAGAGGAACTCATCTAGATACTTTATTTTAACTTTTATAACAGTCACAATATCATAAATACACGAAATAGCTGCTGTCCCAATTTTATCAAACCGAAAACATGTGTTTATGAGTAATTCTATGCATACAAACACCATTACAACAACAAGTAATCATCATACTATTAAAATATAATCAAAATACAGAAAAGTAAAGAAAAATTGAAAAGCTAGGGTTAGGGTTTATACCCTAATCAAGAATTAATTTATATGAACGCGTAGAGAAGAACGGGAGCAATCCGATTATGTAAAAAGCCCTATGATCCAAGCTTGATTTGATGATGAATGATGGTGATTTTGGTGCTGTAGGTGACGGCCAAAGAAGCAAGGAGGAGGAGAAAAAAAATAAAATGGTTGCTAGGTTAGAATGAGATGGATTTTGTGGTTTTGATCAAAATAATCACAAGTTACAAGGAATGGCAAAACCAACCCCTCCCTTGGGAGGTCTGGACGAAAATGGTATGGGTTGGGCCCCATATGGCCCAAATTTGATAAATGAAGGAAGTCTTGTGGCCCACATGCCTGAACGAAGCCCGAAACGCGAAAACACGACTACGCGATTGAAAATTCGGAGAGATAACAAATACGCGACGAAAAATATATATAAATGCTATATATAATCATATGACATTAAAATATCATATTTAAAATAATTAGGATTTAAAAATCCCAAAAGCTCGACCGTTGGTTTGAAAACCGAAAAGATTCGCCGAATAGAAATCCGCGACACGTAGAAACGTACGATTTAGAATATGAATACAAATATTCATTTAACACATAATAATTAATATATTATTACAAAAATAATAATATAGGTCACAGAAATGACGTGGCAAGAATAACAGTTAACGGTCGTTAAATAATTAGATAACGGAAAAAGTAGGGTCGTTACAGTACCTTCCCGTTACGGAAATTTCGTCCCGAAATTTAAGCAGGTGCAGGGGTTTCCTCATCATTTGGGAACAAATGCGGGTACTTATGCCTCGTCTGACCTTCACGCTGAAATGTCCCATTCTTATTGATTAAAAACGTTCCATATTAATTGATTTCGTTGCGAGGTTTTGACCTCTATATGAGACATTTTTCAAAGACTGCATTCATTTTAAAAAACAAACCATAACCTTTATTTCATAGATAAATGTTTTAAAAAGCTTTACGTAGATTATCAAATAATGATAATCTAAAATATCCTGTTTACACACGACCATTACATAATGGTTTACAATACAAATATGTTACAACAAAATAAGTTTCTTGAATGCAGTTTTTACACAATATCATACAAGCATGGACTCCAAATCTCGTCCTTATTTAAGTATGTGACAGCGGAAGCTCTTAATAATCACCTGAGAATAAACATGCTTAAAACGTCAACAAAAATGTTGGTGAGTTATAGGTTTAACCTATATATATCAAATCATAATAATAGACCACAAGATTTCATATTTCAATACACATCCCATACATAGAGATAAAAATCATTCATATGGTGAACACCTGGTAACCGACATTAACAAGATGCATATATAAGAATATCCCCATCATTCCGGGACACCCTTCGGATATGATATAAATTTCGAAGTACTAAAGCATCCGGTACTTTGGATGGGGTTTGTTAGGCCCAATAGATCTATCTTTAGGATTCGCGTCAATTAGGGTGTCTGTTCCCTAATTCTTAGATTACCAGACTTAATAAAAAGGGGCATATTCGATTTCGATAATTCAACCATAGAATGTAGTTTCACGTACTTGTGTCTATTTTGTAAATCATTTATAAAACCTGCATGTATTCTCATCCCAAAAATATTAGATTTTAAAAGTGGGACTATAACTCACTTTCACAGATTTTTACTTCGTCGGGAAGTAAGACTTGGCCACTGGTTGATTCACGAACCTATAACAATATATACATGTATATCAAAGTATGTTCAAAATATATTTACAACACTTTTAATATATTTTGATGTTTTAAGTTTATTAAGTCAGCTGTCCTCGTTAATAACCTACAACTAGTTGTCCACAGTTAGATGTACAGAAATAAATCGATAAATATTATCTTGAATCAATCCATGACCCAGTGTATATGTATCTCAGTATTGATCACAACTCAAACTATATATATTTTGGAATCAACCTCAACCCTGTATAGATAACTCCAACATTCACATATAGAGTGTCTATGGTTGTTCCGAAATATATATAGATGTGTCGACATGATAGGTCGAAACATTGTATACGTGTCTATGGTATCTCAAGATTACATAATATACAATACAAGTTGATTAAGTTATGGTTGGAATAGATTTGTTACCAATTTTCACGTAGCTAAAATGAGAAAAATTATCCAATCTTGTTTTACCCATAACTTCTTCATTTTAAATCCGTTTTGAGTGAATCAAATTGCTATGGTTTCATATTGAACTCTATTTTATGAATCTAAATAGAAAAAGTATAGGTTTATAGTCAGAAAAATAAGTTACAAGTCATTTTTGTAAAGGTAGTCATTTCAGTCGAAAGAACGACGTCTAGATGACCATTTTAGAAAACATACTTCCACTTTGAGTTTAACCATAATTTTTGGATATAGTTTCATGTTAATAATAAAAATCATTTTCTCAGAATAACAACTTTTAAATCAAAGTTTATCATAGTTTTTAATTAACTAACCCAAAACAGCCCGCGGTGTTACTACGACGGCGTAAATCCGGTTTTACGGTGTTTTTCGTGTTTCCAGGTTTTAAGTCATTAAGTTAGCATATCATATAGATATAGAAAATGTGTTTAGTTGATTTTAAAAGTCAAGTTAGAAGGATTAACTTTTGTTTGCGAACAAGTTTAGAATTAACTAAACTATGTTCTAGTGATTACAAGTTTAAACCTTCGAATAAGATAGCTTTATATGTATGAATCGAATGATGTTATGAACATCATTACTACCTTAAGTTCCTTGGATAAACCTACTGGAAAAGAGAAAAATGGATCTAGCTTCAATGGATACTTGGATGGCTCGAAGTTCTTGAAGCAGAATCATGACACGAAAACAAGTTCAAGTAAGATCATCACTTGAAATAAGATTGTTATAGTTATAGAAATTGAACCAAAGTTTGAATATGATTATTACCTTGTATTAGAATGATAACCTACTGTAAGAAACAAAGATTTCTTGAGGTTGGATGATCACCTTACAAGATTGGAAGTGAGCTAGCAAACTTGACAGTATTCTTGATTTTATGAAACTAGAACTTTTGGAATTTATGAAGAACACTTAGAACTTGAAGATAGAACTTGAGAGAGATCAATTAGATGAAGAAAATTGAAGAATGAAAGTGTTTGTAGGTGTTTTTGGTCATTGGTGTATGGATTAGATATAAAGGATATGTAATTTTGTTTTCATGTAAATAAGTCATGAATGATTACTCATATTTTTGTAATTTTATGAGATATTTCATGCTAGTTGCCAAATGACGGTTCCCACATGTGTTAGGTGACTCACATGGGCTGCTAAGAGCTGATCATTGGAGTGTATATACCAATAGTACATACATCTAAAAGCTGTGTATTGTACGAGTACGAATACGGGTGCATACGAGTAGAATTGTTGATGAAACTGAACGAGGATGTAATTGTAAGCATTTTTGTTAAGTAGAAGTATTTTGATAAGTGTATTGAAGTCTTTAAAAAGTATATAAATACATATTAAAACACTACATGTATATACATTTTAACTGAGTCGTTAAGTCATCGTTAGTCGTTACATGTAAGTGTTGTTTTGAAACCTTTAGGTTAACGATCTTGTTAAATGTTGTTAACCCAATGTTTATAATATCAAATGAGATTTTAAATTATTATATTATCATGATATTATCATGTATGAATATCTCTTAATATGATATATATACATTAAATGTCTTTACAACGATAATCGTTACATATATGTCTCGTTTAAAAATCATTAAGTTAGTAGTCTTGTTTTTACATATGTAGTTCATTGTTAATATACTTAATGATATATTTACTTATCATAGTATCATGTTAACTATATATATATCCATATATATGTCATCATATAGTTTTTACAAGTTTTAACGTTCGTGAATCACCGGTCAACTTGGGTGGTCAATTGTCTATATGAAACATATTTCAATTAATCAAGTCTTAACAAGTTTGATTGCTTAACATGTTGGAAACATTTAATCATGTAAATATCAATCTCAATTAATATATATAAACATGGAAAAGTTCGGGTCACTACAGTACCTACCCGTTAAATAAATTTCGTCCCGAAATTTTAAGCTGTTGAAGGTGTTGACGAATCTTCTGGAAATAGATGCGGGTATTTCTTCTTCATCTGATCTTCACGCTCCCAGGTGAACTCGGGTCCTCTACGAGCATTCCATCGAACCTTAACAATTGGTATCTTGTTTTGCTTAAGTCTTTTAACCTCACGATCCATTATTTCGACGGGTTCTTCGATGAATTGAAGTTTTTCGTTGATTTGGATTTCATCTAACGAAATAGTGAGATCTTCTTTAGCAAAACATTTCTTCAAATTCGAGACGTGGAAAGTGTTATGTACAGCTGCGAGTTGTTGAGGTAACTCTAGTCGGTAAGCTACTGGTCCGACACGATCAATAATCTTGAATGGTCCAATATACCTTGGATTTAATTTCCCTCGTTTACCAAATCGAACAACGCCTTTCCAAGGTGCAACTTTAAGCATGACCATCTCTCCAATTTCAAATTCTATATCTTTTCTTTTAATGTCAGCGTAGCTCTTTTGTCGACTTTGGGCTGTTTTCAACCGTTGTTGAATTTGGATGATCTTCTCGGTAGTTTCTTGTATAATCTCCGGACCCGTAATCTGTCTATCCCCCACTTCACTCCAAAAAATCGGAGACCTGCACTTTCTACCATAAAGTGCTTCAAACGGCGCCATCTCAATGCTTGAATGGTAGCTGTTGTTGTAGGAAGATTCTGCTAACGGTAGATGTCGATCCCAACTGTTTCCGAAATCAATAACACATGCTCGTAGCATGTCTTCAAGCGTTTGTATCGTCCTTTCGCTCTGCCCATCAGTTTGTGGATGATAGGCAGTACTCATGTCTAGACGAGTTCCTAATGCTTGCTGTAATGTCTGCCAGAATCTTGAAATAAATCTGCCATCCCTATCAGAGATAATAGAGATTGGTATTCCATGTCTGGAGACGACTTCCTTCAAATACAGTCGTGCTAACTTCTCCATCTTGTCATCTTCTCTTATTGGTAGGAAGTGTGCTGATTTGGTGAGACGATCAACTATTACCCAAATAGTATCAAAACCACTTGCAGTCCTTGGCAATTTAGTGATGAAATCCATGGTAATGTTTTCCCATTTCCATTCCGGGATTTCGGGTTGTTGAAGTAGACCTGATGGTTTCTGATGCTCAGCTTTGACCTTAGAACACGTCAAACATTCTCCTACGTATTTAGCAACATCGGCTTTCATACCCGGCCACCAAAAATGTTTCTTGAGATCCTTGTACATCTTCCCCGTTCCAGGATGTATTGAGTATCTGGTTTTATGAGCTTCTCTAAGTACCATTTCTCTCATATCTCTAAATTTTGGTACCCAAATCCTTTCAGCCCTATACCGGGTTCCGTCTTCCCGAATATTAAGATGCTTCTCCAATCCTTTGGGTATTTCATCCTTTAAATTTCCCTCTTTTAAAACTCCTTGTTGCCCCTCCTTTATTTGAGTAGTAATGTTATTATGAATCATTATATTCATAGATTTTACTCGAATGGGTTCTCTGTCCTTCCTGCTCAAGGCATCGGCTACCACATTTGCCTTCCCCGGGTGGTAACGAATCTCAAAGTCGTAATCATTCAATAATTCAATCCACCTACGCTGCCTCATATTCAGTTATTTCTGATTAAATATGTGTTGAAGACTTTTGTGGTCGGTATATATAATACTTTTGACCCCATATAAGTAGTGCCTCCAAGTCTTTAATGCAAAAACAACCGCTCCTAATTCCAAATCATGCGTCGTATAATTTTGTTCGTGAATCTTCAATTGTCTAGACGCATAAGCAATCACCTTCGTTCGTTGCATTAATACACAACCGAGACCTTGCTTTGATGCATCACAATAAATCACAAAATCATCATTCCCTTCAGGCAATGACAATATAGGTGCTGTAGTTAGCTTTTTCTTCAATAACTGAAACGCTTTCTCTTGTTCATCATTCCATTCAAATTTCTTCCCTTTATGCGTTAATGCAGTCAAGGGTTTTGCTATTCTGGAAAAGTCTTGGATGAACCTTCTGTAGTAACCAGCTAGTCCTAAAAACTGACGTATGTGTTTCGGAGTTTTTGGGGTTTCCCACTTTTCAACAGTTTCTATCTTTGCCGGATCCACCTTAATACCTTCTTTGTTCACTATGTGACCGAGGAATTGAACTTCTTCCAACCAAAATGCACACTTTGAAAACTTAGCGTACAATTCTTCCTTCCTCAATACTTCTAACACCTTTCTCAAATGTTCACCGTGTTCTTGGTCATTCTTTGAGTAAATAAGTATGTCATCAATGAAAACAATGACAAACTTGTCAAGGTATGGTCCACATACTCGGTTCATAAGGTCCATGAACACAGCTGGTGCATTAGTTAAACCAAACGGCATGACCATAAACTCGTAATGACCGTAACGTGTTCTGAAAGCAGTCTTTGGAATATCATCTTCTTTCACCCGCATTTGATGATACCCGGAACGCAAGTCAATCTTTGAATAAACAGACGAGCCTTGTAGTTGATCAAATAAGTCATCGATTCTCGGTAGTGGGTAGCGGTTCTTGATGGTAAGTTTGTTCAACTCTCGGTAGTCGATACACAACCTGAATGTACCATATTTCTTCTTGACAAACAAAACAGGAGCTCCCCACGGTGATGTGCTTGGTCGAATGAAACCATGCTCTAAAAGTTCTTGTAATTGGCTTTGTAGTTCTTTCATCTCGCTGGGTGCGAGTCTGTAAGGAGCACGAGCTATTGGTGCAGCTCCTGGTACAAGATCTATTTGAAATTCAACGGATCGATGTGGGGGTAATCCCGGTAATTCTTTCGAAAATACATCGGGAAATTCTTTTGCAATGGGAACATCTTGATGCTCTTTTCTTCAGTTTGTACTTTCTCGACGTGTGCTAGAACAGCATAGCAACCTTTTCTTATTAGTTTTTGTGCCTTCAAATTACTAATAAGATGTAGCTTCGTGTTGCCCTTTTCTCCGTACACCATTAAGGGTTTTCCTTTTTCTCGTATAATGCGAATTGCATTTTTGTAACAAACGATCTCTGCTTTCACTTCTTTCAACCAGTCCATACCGATTATCACATCAAAACTCCCTAACTCTACTGGTATCAAATCAATCTTAAATGTTTCGCTAACCTGTTTAATTTGTCGATTCCGACATATATTATCTGCTGAAATTAATTTACCATTTGCTAATTCGAGTAAAAATTTACTATCCAAAGGCGTCAATGGACAACTTAATTTAGCACAAAAATCTCTACTCATATAGCTTCTATCCGCACCCGAATCAAATAAAACGTAAGCAGATTTATTGTCAATAAGAAACGTACCCGTAACAAGCTCCGGGTCTTCCTGTGCCTCTGCCGCATTAATACTGAAAACTCTTCCGCGGCCTTGTCCATTCGTGTTCTCCTGGTTCGTGCAATTTCTAATAATGTGGCCTGGTTTTCCACATTTATAACAAACTACATTGGCATAACTTGCTCCGACACTACTTGCTCCGCCATTACTCGTTCCGACACCATTTGTTCCTTTCGTTCTGTTAACCCCTGGTCCGTAAACATCACACTTCACCGCGCTATGACCATTTCTTTTACACTTGTTGCAAAATTTGGTGCAGAACCCCGAGTGATACTTTTCACACCTTTGGCATAGCTGCTTCTGATTGTTGTTGTTGTTGTTGTTATTGCGGTTATTATTGTTGTTAAGATGATTGTTGTGGTGGTTGTTGTTGTTGTTGTTGTTGTTGTTGGGCCATTTGTTGTAGTTGCGATTGATGTTGCGATTGTTAGGATAGTTGTTGCGATTATTGTTATAATTGCTGTTGTTGTTGTATTGGTGATTCTTATCACCGTTTTCCTCCCACTTTCTTTTGACTTGCTTCACATTGGCCTCTTCAGCAGTCTGTTCTTTAATTCTTTCTTCAATCTGGTTCACTAGTTTGTGAGCCATTCTACATGCCTGTTGTATGGAGGCAGGCTCGTGTGAACTTATATCTTCTTGGATTCTTTCCGGTAATCCTTTCACAAACGCGTCGATCTTCTCTTCCTCATCTTCGAATGCTCCTGGACACAATAGGCACAATTCTGTGAATCGTCTTTCGTACGTGGTAATATCAAATCCTTGGGTTCGTAACCCTCTAAGTTCTGTCTTGAGCTTATTGACCTCGGTTCTGGGACGGTACTTCTCGTTCATCAAGTGCTTCAATGCTGACCACGGTAGTGCGTACGCATCGTCTTGTCCCACTTGCTCTAGATAGGTATTCCACCATGTTAACGCAGAACCTGTGAAGGTATGCGTAGCGTACTTCACTTTGTCCTCTTCAGTACACTTACTTATGGCAAACACCGATTCAACCTTCTCGGTCCACCGTTTCAATCCGATCGGTCCTTCGGTTCCATCAAATTCCAAAGGTTTGCAGGCAGTGAATTCTTTGTAGGTGCATCCTACACGATTTCCTGTACTGCTAGATCCAAGGTTATTGTTGGTATGTAGCGCAGCCTGTACTGCGGCTATGTTTGAAGCTAGAAAAGTACGGAATTCCTCTTCATTCATATTCACGGTGTGTCGAGTAGTCGATGCCATTTCCTTCAAAATAGTTAAATGGAACATGTTAATCATACAGAATATTAAGAGTAGTTAATAGTATTTCGTAGCATAATATGAACTCATTTATAAAAGCTTTTTCTTCATATTAGCGTTTTATAAGTTTAAATTCGGGTAGTACCTACCCGTTAAGTTCATACTTAGTAGCTAATATACAATTCAACTACTACAATTCTATATGAAAAACTGATTATAATAATATTTCGCGTTCAAACTTTTACACAATATTTTACAAACTTACAATACCGCTTATTTTACATATAGCATGAAATGAAGCACACAATAAATTTGACACAAGATGGTTGTGAAGATAATTCTAGCTAGTACACAAGTCGTTCAGCAAAGGCAATAAAGACACGTAATTCATACGTCCAGAAACAAGTCATGCATTCTGGTTTTACTAGGATTACTTCCCATCCTTGGTCTTGTGGAACATAACCGTTATGGCCGTTGATAAGACAGCGTGTTGTAACGTCGTCAAAGGGACGAGGGTTACGTAATGTCCAACAGTCCCGTAACAATCTAAAAACCTCATTTCTTACCCCAATTACCGACTCCGTCACTTGTGGGAACGTTTTGTTTAA